>NC_090373.1:11357220-11567220 GCF_036365525.1 Heterodontus francisci
GGAATTGCCTTAATCACGGGCACGCAGGTCGGAAATGCTTGGAGAAGTGAGCAAAGAGGTTTTTTTTTTTTTAAAAAGGCCTGGGAGATCCAACCCAATGCAACTGGGAGGAGTTTGGGGCTTTAACTGCAAAGATTTTGCCATCAAACAGGAATGTGTAACGTATAAGTGTGGAGTGAGGTTTTCAAGTATCTTAATAAGTAAAGAAAATAGCTTTCTTTGTAATTTGGAGTATCAGCTACTTACAAATTTAGTTTAGTCTTAAAATGCGAAATCTTGTCGTGTAACTCTTTAAATTGGTCTGGGGGTTCACATCTTGTATTTTCACATTAACGGTCTCATCAAGGTCATAACAGGAAGCAGAACTTTGAATGAGCTCAAGTTTATGGAAGGTTGAAGATGGTAGGTTAGTCAGGACAGCACTGGAATAGTCGACTCTGGCGGTAACAAAAGCATGGAAAAGTGTTTTAACAGCAGATGGGTCGAGGCAAGAGGCTAGCGATTTTGAGATGGTGGAAATACGCAGTCGTAAAAATGGAGAGGATATAGGGTAAAGATAAACAAAAAGAACACCACATAATCAACGTAAAATAACATGGATTCACAACCATTGAAGGAGAAGTGAAATACTATGTTGCAGTACTTAATCTCAAAGTGGAAACCCAAGGATAGACAATATACCCAGTTTCTGCACCTAACTTTAGAAATGTTAGGAAGGTGATGCCTTCAACTAGGAAATCAAACTTACTAAGTTTTTAAAAAAAAGATATAATGTATTTTCAGAAACACTTGTGGGTAAACCATTGTAATACTTTAACCTCAAGTACTCTCTTCGGCTATTTCAAACAGGAAATATGTGACTTTCCTTCCTGTATCATGCAACACCACCAGTTGGCCATCCTCAGTACCAAGTTGTAAACATTTCATTTTCAGATTCAATAAACCAATGAAGAGACTTTTAGGCTACAAGTGCTGAAGCTGGGGAGGATTCAGATTTCCAGTTGAATGGAAGTACCCTCTTGGACTAACAATGAGCCAGCCTGTAGATTCTGCAGTCAATAAGAATCAAACAGAACTTGGCATCTTTACCCTTCCTGTTGCTCTCCAAATCTTTGCGGACAGACATAGCACGCTCCTGCCAAAGATTGTTCCAGTCAGCACTACCTTCCAGACACAGTATGTTCCCATGGCTCAAACTCACAACCGATGATGTAAAACAGCAATTCACAATCTGACAAAGAAAGGCTCGGCTCCATCATTGCCCTGGTGCATTTTTGTTACTGGGGCTAAGATACTGAGGAGCCTAAAAGTGGACAGGCTGGCTCCAAACCTTCCAAAGATTTTGTACCATTTGATTAAGACTATTGTGATTGTCCTCACTTTAATTGACTGGTGGGGAAAAGAACCTTCTTAAAAAATATAAAGGTCCTGCAAATACAGAGAGAGCAACAACTTTTACACATACCTTGAACATGTTAATCTGAAATTCTTCTCTCTGCTATTATAGAATAGGTGCTAACCTATTTAACATGAATAGGTCAATGTCTCCACTAGAAGAGACTTTCTGATAAATGTGTTAAGCTGTATTCTACCCCATCAAGTGATTTCAGAGTTAAGCATTTTTGTTTAGGAAACCTGTGCATAATTTTTGTTCCCTTCCAACAAAAGATACACTCGAATACTTCAGATGGAAGAAATGATATAGATCAAGAAGGGTGGAAATATGGGGTGCACCATAATTCAAAGGACAATAAGTATGCTAGATGACTAAATTATAATTCCTAATAGATGCAAAACAATGGATTGGTCCAAGATGACACTCAAGCAAAATATAACCCTGCCAAGTTGCACAAAGCCAGTGAAAAGCAAATTTGAAATCTTCTTTACAAAAGATACTGTGACAATGTGGAACGCACAGCCCTAGCAGCCTATAGGTCCAGAATCAGTGGAGAAGTTTAAACGGGAGATGTAGATACTTATTCTGGAAAGGCATGAAAGATTTGGAGGAAGGATGTGGAAGAGATTAGAATCAATAAAATAAAGAGCGACCATGACTAACAAAATAGAGGAGGTCAGATAGATCAAACAGCCTACTCATGTTCCTACTGTCACACTCATGAAAAGTGCAGTGATGAAGATACTGAACCAAACTGAAGAGTTATAAAAAATTGACTTTTACTTTTTAGAAAAGGTGGACTAAGTGCTGCAAAATGGCAACTGAAGGCGGCACAGTGGTTAGCACCGCAGCCTCACAGCTCCAGCGACCCAGGTTCGGTTCTGAGTACTGCCTGTGCGGAGTTTGCAAGTTCTCCCTGTGACCGCGTGGGTTTCCGCCAGGTGCTCCGGTTTCCTCCCACAGCCAAAGACTTGCAGGTTGATAGGTAAATTGGCAGTTGTAAATTGCCCCTAGTGTAGGTAGGTGGTAGGAGAATTGAGGGAAGGCGGGGATGTGGTAGGGAATATGGGATTAATGTAGGATTAGTATAAATAGGTGGTTGATGGTCAGCAGAGACTCGGTGGGCCGAAGAGCCTGTTTCAGTGCTGTATCTCTCTATGAAATTCAAAGAAGGTCGGGCTGACGGGGCCTGTATATTCAAACTGTCTCACTGTCTGTTAAGGACAAAAGGATAGATTCCAAGCTAAGAGGGGTCAATTACACCCATCCTGAACCCATCAAGAGACATTCCTGGACTGAATGGGTTCTTCTGAAACAAAGAAGGTGTGAAGTAGCCACATCCTGGTCCATTGTTGGTCATCACAGGGAGGGGGCCCTGTGACTCCTAACAGAGGCAACATGAGAGAGATTTTTACCTTAAAAAAGTAGCTTTCTGGAGAGAGAGGGGAGATATCACAACAACATCCCAAACAGCCTGTCCAGCTGAGAGCTGTGAGAGATACAGCAAAAACCAAAGAAGAAGCCCTGCTGCAAATTCTACATTCAACTTGGTGCAGCACAGAACTGAAAGTGACCACTAAAATTAGAATTAGAATTAGAATATTACAGCGCAGTACAGGCCCTTCGGCCCTCGATGTTGCGCCGATCATCTGACCTACACTATTCCATTTACATCCATATGTCTATCCAATGACCACTTAAATGCCCTTAAAGTTGGCGAGTCTACTACTGTTGCAGGCAGGGCGTTCCACGCCCCTACTACTCTCTGCGTAAAGAAACTACCTCTGACATCTGTCCTATATCTTTCACCCCTCAACTTAAAGCTATGTCCCCTCGTGTTTGCCATCCTCATCCGAGCAAAAAGACTCTCACTATCCACCCTATCTAACCCTCTGATTATCTTGTATGTCTCTATTAAGTCACCTCTCCTCCTCCTTCTCTCTAACGAAAACAACCCCAAGTCCCTCAGCCTTTCCTCGTAAGACCTTCCTTCCATACCAGGCAACATCCTAGTAAATCTCCTCTGCACCCTTTCCAAAGCTTCGACATCCTTCCTATAATGCGGTGACCAGAACTGCACGCAATACTCCAGGTGCGGCCTCACCAGAGTTTTGTACAGCTGCATCATGACCCCGTGGCTCTGAAACTCGATCCCCCTACTAATAAAGGCTAACACACCATATGCCTTCTTAACAGCCCTATTAACCTGGGTAGCAACTTTCAGGGATTTATGTACCTGGATACCAAGATCTCTCTGCTCATCTACACTACCAAGAATCTTCCCATTAGCCCAGTACTCTGCATTGCTGTTACTCCTTCCAAAGTGAATCACCTCACACTTCTCCGCATTAAACTCCATTTGCCATCTCTCAGCCCAGCTCTGCAGCCTATCTATGTCCCTCTGTACCCTACAACACCCTTCGACACTATCCACAACTCCACCGACCTTCGTGTCATCCGCAAATTTACTAACCCACCCTTCTGCACCCTCATCCAGGTCGTTTATAAAAATGACAAACAGCAGTGGCCCCAAAACAGAACCTTGCGGTACACCACTAGTAACTAAACTCCAGGATGAACATTTGCCATCAACCACCACCCTCTGTCTTCTTTCAGCTAGCCAATTTCTGATCCAAAGCTCTAAATCACCTTCAACCCCATACTTGCGTATTTTCTGCAATAGCCTACCGTGGGGAACCTTATCAAACGCCTTACTGAAATCCATATACACCACATCCACGGCTTTACCCTCATCCACCTGTTTGGTCACCTTCTCGAAAAACTCAATAAGGTTTGTGAGGCACGACCTACCTTTCACAAAACCGTGCTGACTATCGCAAATGAACTTATTCTTTTCAAGATGATTATAAATCCTGTCTCTTATAACCTTTTCCAACATTTTACCCACAACCGAAGTAAGGCTCACAGGTCTATAATTACCAGGGCTGTCTCTACTCCCCTTCTTGAACAAGGGGACAACATTTGCTATCCTCCAGTCCTCCGGCACTACTCCTGTCGACAATGACGACTTGAAGATCAACAACAACGGCTCTGCAATCTCCTCCCTGGCTTCCCAGAGAATCCTAGGATAAATCCCATCTGGCCCAGGGGACTTATCTATTTTCACTCTTTCCAAAATTGCTAACACCTCCTCCTTGTGAATCTCAATCCCATCTAGCCCAGTAGGCTGTATCTCAGTAATCTCCTCGGCAACATTTTCTTTCTCTACTGTAAATACTGACGAAAAATATTCATTTAACGCTTCCCCTATCTCCTCTGATTCCGCACACAACTTCCCACTACTATCCTTGATTGGCCCTGTTCTAACTCTTATCATTCGTTTATTCCTGATATACCTATAGAAAGCCTTAGGGTTTTCTTTGATCCTATCCGCCAATGACTTCTCGTGTCCTCTCCTTGCTCTTCTTAGCCCTCCCTTTAGATCCTTCCTGGCTAGCTTGTAACTCTCAAGCGCCCTAACTGAGCCTTCACGTCTCATCCTAACATAAGCCGCCCTCTTCCTCTTGACAAGCGCTTCAACTTCTTGAGTAAACCACGGCTCCCTTGCTCGACAACTTCCTCCCTGCCTGACAGGTACATACTTATCAAGGACACGCATTAGCTGCTCCTTGAATAAGCTCCACATTTCGTTTGTGCCCATCCCCTGCAGTTTCCTTCCCCATCCTACACATCCTAAATCTTGCCTAATCGCGTCATAATTTCCTTTCCCCCAGCTATAATTCTTGCCCTGCGGTATATACCTGTCCCTGCTCATCGCTAAGGTAAACCTAACCGAATTGTGATCACTATCGCCAAAGTGCTCACCTACATCTAAATCGAACACCTGGCCGGGTTCATTACCCAGTACCAAATCCAATGTGGCATCGCCCCTGGTTGGCCTGTCCACATACTGTGTCAGAAAACCCTCCTGCACACACTGGACAAAAACTGACCCATCTAAAGTACTCGAACTATAGTATTTCCAGTCAATATTTGGAAAGTTAAAGTCCCCCATAACCACTACCCTGTTACTCTCGCTCCTGTCGAGAATCATCTTCGCTATCCTTTCCTCTACATCTCTGGAACTATTCGGAGGTCTATAGAAAACTCCCAACAGGGTGACCTCTCCTCTCCTGTTTCTAACCTCGGCCCATACTACCTCAGTAGACGAGTCCTCAAACGTCCTTTCTGCCGCTGTAATACTTTCCTTGATTAACAATGCCACACCCCCCCCTCTTTTACCCTCTTCTCTGTTCTTTCTGAAACATCTAAATCCCGGAACCTGCAACATCCATTCCTGCCCCTGCTCTACCCATGTCTCCGAAATGGCCACAACATCAGGATCCCAGGTACCAACCCATGCTGCAAGCTCACCCACCTTATTCCGGATGCTCCTGGCGTTGAAGTAGACACACTTTAAACCAAGTTCTTGCTTGCCAGTGCCCTCTTGCGTCCCTGTAACCTTATCCCCTACCTCACTACTCTCAACATCCTGTCCACTGGCACTGCAATTTAGGTTCCCATTCCCCTGCTGATTTAGTTTAAACCCCCCCGAAGAGCACTAACAAATCTCCCCCCCAGGATATTGGTACCCCTCTGGTTCAGGTGAAGACCATCCTGTTTGTAGAGGTCCCACCTACCCCAGAAAGAGCCCCAATTATCCAGGAAACCAAAACCCTCCCTCCTACACCATCCCTGCAGCCACGTGTTCAACTCCTCTCTCTCCCTATTCCTCTCTTCGCTAGCACGTGGCACAGGCAACAACCCAGAGATAACAACTCTGGTTGTTCTCGCTCTAAGCTTCCACCCTAGCTCCCTGAATTTCTGCCTTAAATCCCCATCTCTCTTCCTACCTATGTCGTTGGTGCCTATGTGGACCACGACTTGGGGCTGCTCCCCCTCCCCCTTAAGGATCCCAAAAACACGATCGGAGACATCACGTACCCTGGCACCTGGGAGGCAACACACCAACCGTGAGTCTCTCTCGTTCCCACAGAACCTCCTATCTGTTCCCCTAACTATGGAGTCCCCAATGACTAATGCTCTGCTCCTCTTCCCTTTTCCCTTCTGAGCAACAGGGACAGACTCTGTGCCAGAGACCTGCACCCCATTGCTTACCCCTGGTAAGTCGTCCCCCCCAACAGTATCCAAAACGGTATACCTGTTGTTGAGGGAAACGGCCACAGGGGATCCCTGCACTGCCTGCTGGTTCCCTTTCCTTCCCCTGACGGTAACCCATCTACCTACTTCTTTTACCTGAGGTGTGACTGCCTCCCTATAACTCCTGTCAATAATCCCCTCCGCCTCCCGAATGATCCGAAGTTCATCCAGCTCCAGCTCCAGTTCCCTAACGCGGTCTGCGAGGAGCTGGAGTTGGGTGCACTTCCCGCAGATGCAGTCAGCAGGGACACTCTTGGCGACCCCTACCTCCCACATTCTGCAGGAGGAACATACAACTGCCTTTACCTCCATTCCCACTATTCTAGATTCCCAATAAATCTACTGAAAAACCAAACGAAAAAAAAAAGTCAAAACTTGTTCGCTTAGCAATCCGACGGACTGAAGTTTTAAATAAAAAGCTTACCTTATCAACACCCTAGAGTCCTTTTTTTTTGGTTAGAGGAGGAGGGTGGGTGGGAGACACCACACGTGTAGTGTCTCGGGTACTGCCACTGCCCAAATAAATAGTTTTCCCCTACCCAGCAGTCCCCGGTCCTCCGAAACAAAAAAGGGATTAACTTGTAACTTACTGAAATTGACCGCTCAGCTGAAAGTCCGCTCCGCACCCCGTTCTATCAAGGCTGCTCCTCGCAAAAGACAAAGATTTTAAAACTGCCCAAATAAATAGTTTTCCCCTACCCAGCAGTCCCCGGTCCTCCGAAACAAAAAAGGGATTAACATGTAACTTACTGAAATTGACCGCTCAGCTGAAAGTCCGCTCCGCACCCCGTTCTATCAAGGCTGCTCCTCGCAAAAGACAAAGATTTTAAAACTGCCCAAATAAATAGTTTTCCCCTCCCCAGCAGTCCCCGGTCCTCCGAAACAAAAAAGGGATTAACTTGTAACTTACTGAAATTGACCGCTCAGCTGAAAGTCCGCTCCGCACCCCGTTCTATCAAGGCTGCTCCTCGCAAAAGAATATCTACAAACAACCCAGCTTAAGAGAAAAAGTGTCCTCCAAGAAGATTCAACAGGTTTACCATGAACCCTGAACACCGAGCTCACTTCAAACCACTTATCCTTCTCCTCGCTTATCTATATATTTGTGTGTGTGTGTGTGTGTGTGTGTGTGTGTGTGTGTGTGTGTGTGTGTTTGTTTGTTTGTGAGAGTGCGTGTGACTGCATGAATGTGTGCGTGGGTGCGGTTCTGGCCATTTCGGGAATGAATGTTGTTCAATATAAGTAGTTAATCTTCTGTTTTAAACCTACAAGAAAACTTGTCAGAGTCTGTTTACTTGACAAACAAAACATAAGGAGTTAAAACCCTAACAACAAAGACACTTGCTGTAGTCAGCTGGGCAGTGGACAGCGGGGACCAACCACATCCCTTACCACCTGGCCATAACACTACAATGAATACAATGTATTCTTGAAACAAGTTGCTAGCAATAATTTGAAGCTAACACCATTACTCCATGTGGGTACACAATAAATAAGTGTCGACCTACCCAATATTAGCTTATGCAGTGGCCGCTACCAAAGTGGAGTGCCTTTGAACCTGAGTTATCCCACACCAGTGTAATTAACAGTTCAGAGCAATGTAACAGCATTTAGGCCAGATGGCGTTTGTAGACAGGGAAACAAAAGACTTGGAAGACTTTTCATGGCATGTGAGCATCGCTGGCAAAGCCAGCATTTGTTGCCCATAGTAACTGCCCTTGACACAGTGGTGGTGGCCACCTTCTTGAACCACTGCAGTCTGCAGTGGATGTGGTGTAAGTACTCCCCCAATGCTATTGGGAAAGGAGTTCCTGGAATCTGACCCAGACAAGGAAGGAAAGGCAATATAGTTCCAAGTCTGGACGATGTGCGTCTTCGAGAGGATCTTGCAGGTGATGGTGTTACAATGCGTCTACTGCCCTTGTTCTTCCAGCTGGTAGGGGTTGTGAGTTAGGAGGGTGCTGTAGAAGGAGCCTTGGTGAGTTACTGCAGTGCACCTTGTAGACAGTATACACTGCTGCCACTGTGCACCAGTGGTGAAGGGAGTGTATGTTTAAGGTAGTGAATGGGGTGTCGATCAAGCCGGATGCTTTGTCCTGGATGGTGTCGAGCTTCTTGAGTGTTTTTGGAGCTGCACTCATCCAGGCAAGTGGAGAGTATTCCATTACTCTTGACTTGTGCCTAGTAGATGGTGGACAGGCTTTGGGGAGTCAGGAGGTGAGTTTCTCACCACAGAATTCGCAGCCTCTGACCTGCTCTTGTAGCCACAGTATTTATTTGGCTGGTCCAGTTACGTTTCTCGTCAATGATAACCCCCAGGACGTTGATGGTGTGGGATTCAGCAAGGTTGATGCCACTGAAACTGATTAGGAGATGGTTAGATTTTCTCTTGTAGGAGATGGTCATTGCCTGATACTTCTCTGGCACAAATGTTACTTGCCACTTATCAAACTAAGCCTGAATAAGCCAGGTATTGCTGCATGTGGACATGGACTGCTTCGTTATCCGAGGAGTCGCGAATGACTCTGAGCACTGTGCAATCATCAGTGAACATCCCCACTTCTGACCTTATGTCAGAGAAGGTCCTTGATAAAGCAACTGAAGATGATTGGGCTTAGGACACTACCCTGTGGAACTCCTGCAGTGATGTCCTGGAGCTGAGATGATTGACCTCCAACAACCTCAACCATCTTCCTTTATGATAGGTATGACTCCAACCAGTTGAGAGCTGTTTCTCCGATTCCCACCGACTTCAATTTGGCTAGGGCTCCTTGATGCCACACTCATTCAAATGCTGCCTTGATGCCAAGGGCAGTCACTCTCACCTCACCACCGGAATCCAGTTCTTTTCTTCATGCTTGGACCAAGGGTGTAATGAGGTCTGGAGCCAAGTGGCCCTGGGAGACCAAAGCCAATTTAATTTGAATAGCACCATTAATACTGAAAAGCATTCCAAAACATGTCAGAGATCCGGAAGGAGAAGCAAGCTGCGAGCCAATGGAGGAAAGATTTAGAAGAGGTGTGAAATAGCTCAATCTGGAATATCACAGCAGAGCTCCAAGGCAACTCAAGACATAGCTGCTAATGGCCGGGCAAAAGGAGGCGATGCCAGAGGGCGGTGGATGGGTTGGGCACACAAGATGTGGTGCTGGAGGGATCAAAGAAATTTGAGGAGTTTAGAGCTAGAGGAACTTAGAGTTGGAGGGGTAAGTTCACAGGGCTTTAAACAGAAACAAGACAAATTTCAAATTTTGGCTATAGGCCAATGACGACAGTGGTGTTATATGAATGGAACTTGGGGCAAGATGGAATATTGGCAGCAGAATTTTAGAGCAGCTGAAGCTTACATGGATTGCTGGACGAGAAGTTACCTAGAAGATAATTGGAGCAATCAAGTCCGGAGGTGACAAAAGCATAAAAGATATTGGACCCGTGGCCTTATAGGAACTGGAGGCAGGCAGTCCTTGTGATGGAAATGATGTTAAAACTGAGTTAATGGTTGATCAGAACATTGAGGCTGCAAAACATCTTTTCAGCTCAAAGATAATGGCCAATGAATGTCATGAAATCAGTGGTACAGAGGTTGTGGAGAGGACAGTAATTTCCACTAGGTTGTGCTGTTCTTTTTCCAGTGCAATTTACCAATGGGCCAAAACTGTCACAGAAGATTATGGAACTTTAAGCAAAATTACGTTTCTGATTTTGCAGGTCTCTGCTAGTTTAAAATACATTGTGCTAGCAGCTGGCCCTGCCACAAAATATCACCTCCAAGATCAAATTAACCATGACAAGCTTCCACTTACAGGCCTTTGACGAGGCTCTTAAAATTCTTTTTGGTGTAAGGAAACCAATAGGCATGTTTTTAAAACTTTCAGTCTTTTTTAAAATTACTATGAAATTGACTATTGTACACTGGTGTACCTATTAAATTGTTCTGTATAGTATATAAAAGCCCTTTTTAGTTATTTAAAATTGGTGGTGGACTAGACACTGATTAAAAATACTTTTTGGTGATAACCCCATTTTCAGCTGTATTAATAAAACTGCACCAGGTTACTACTTTTAAATACATCAAGGAACATATTTTAATACAAGACAAAAGTTTTTAAAAAGTTATGTGCTACAATTGTGCTGGTTCAAATGCACATGCATTTGAGCAGAAATTTGAGGAAAAAATACATTTCTCAAAACTAGTGCAATTTTGAGTGTGATTTTTGCCTGGACTGCCAATTGTGCCCAAAGCAGAAACTCTTGACTAATGGCTTTGCTCTTCCTAATCTTTAGCTGGAGGACATTACAACTAATTTAAGAATCAGATGAACCCACTAATCGGACAGTTAGTGGACCAGTCAAGCTGGGTGCCACCAGCATACATACGGAAACTGACCCAAATCTTTGGGTGTTGTCACCAAGAAGCAGCATGTAGAAAGAGGAATGGGCCAAGGATGGAACCTTGGAGGGTTCTTGAGGTGGTGTTTTGGGGGTGGAAATAGAGGCCATTACTGGACATGCTCTAGCTATGATTCAATAACTGACAGAAACTAGGGCAGTCCCACCTAGCTAGACAACAGAGGTGGTAATCAGGGAGGATGGTGTGGTCAACATGTAAAAGAATGCAAACAGGTCAACGAGGAGAGCAATGCAGCACAGTACCGTACTGGTACAAGCAACAATGCATGGGTCACCTAATATATCCTTGACAAAAGCATCATAAGCATGACTACCATAAAAGGTCATTGTTATTAGGAATTTTTTTAAATCACTGGTAAGCAATAGTTACAGTTGCAATTTTTAACTATTTGTGCAGATTTTTCCTCCAGCTAAACATTAGGAAAACCAAAACAATTGGCCAAGAATTTCTACTCTGGGCACAACTGGCCATTTAAGTCTATGGATAGAGTCATTTTGGTGCTGGGACCCAAGTGGAAATCTGACTGGATTAATTCAAATATGAGTTGCAGGAGAAGTGAGCACAGATCTGCAAAGCAACTTGAGAAGAAAGGAACGGAGGGCTTTTTTGAAGAAGGGATGGTGACAATGATTTTGAAACAGTGATAAAGAAATTAATCCTCTTCTCACTTCTTAGAGGTGTAAGTGGAGGGAAGTGCATAAAAGCAGCCTATGGTTATCCTCATTACCTCATAATCTTAGAGTAGCAGCCTGTCTTGGCAGGAGACCAGAGCCAAGTAAAACCAGATCCAGAGGTTAATATGGACTAGTTAAGTCGTAGCTACATGCATTGAACTAGAATGCATCATTAACACCAAACTACCTATTTATCTCTCTCACCAGTCCCTCTCTGAATCCTTATAATCCAATTTCCAACCAGCTCACATTATCAAAACCCTGGATAATAACTCAAATGACATGTAATTTAACAGTGATTCTGGCTCACTTTCATTCTTGATCCCTCTGCCACCTTCAATTCTGTTGATTTTTCTGACCTATTTTATCGGCTCATCACTGTGTTTGCACTCTTGCATGTCCCAGATTAGACACTACCATCGCCTCCAACATTTCTCCCTCCCACCCCACAGTCACCTCTAGTCTGCCTGAAGGCTTCATCCTTATCTCCTATTGATCTCCTATTGGGCGGCACAGTGGTTAGCACCGCAGCCTCACAGCTCCAGGGACCCGGGTTCAATTCTGGGTACTGTCTGTGCGGAGTTTGCAAGTTCTCCCTGTGACCGCGTGGGTTTTCGCCGGGTGCTCAGGTTTCCTCCCACCGCCAAAGACTTGCAGGTGATAGGTAAATTGGCCATTGTAAATTGCCCCTAGTGTAGGTAGGTGGTAGGGAATATGGGATTACTGTAGGGTTAGTATAAATGGATAGTTCTTGGTCGGCACAGACTCGGTGGGCCGAAGGGCCTGTTTCAGTGCTGTATCTCAAAAAAATAAAAATAACATTTATTGCGCAACTTCATAGTCAGATTGGCTACTTTACTGTGTCGTAATGAGTGCTGAGGCCAAATGCAGCAACAGCTTACATTTATATAGTGCCTTTAGCATAATAAAAGGCCCCAAGGTGCCTCACGGGGTGATATCAAACATAATTTGACACCGAGTAACTTTAGATATTAGGACTGATGACCAAAAGCTTGCTCAAAGAGTTTAATATTAATGAGCACCTTAAAATGAGGATAGAAAGGTGGAGAGGTTGAGGAAGGGAATTACAGACCTAGGCAGCTGAAAGCTGGGCGGCACAATGGCACAGTGGTTAGCACCGCAGCCTCACAGCTCCAGCGACCCGGGTTAGGTTCTGGGTACTGCCTGCGCAGAGTTTACAAGTTTTCCCTGTGACCGTGTGGGTTTCTGCTGGGTGCTCTGGTTTCCTCCCATAGCCAAAGACTCGCAGGTTGATAGGTAAATTGGCCATTGTAAATTGCCCCTAGTGTAGGTAGGTGGTAGGAGAATGGTGGGGATGTGGTAGGGAATATGGGATTTTGAAATTAATTAGTATAAGTGGGTGGTTGTTGGTCGGCACAGACTCAGTGGGCCGAAGGGCCTGTTTCAGTACTGTATCTCTCCATGACGCTAATGATGGAGCCTTGAAATTCATGGGTGCACGAGGCTAGAGTTGGAGAAGCCTGGAGATCTCGGAGGACTCGTAGGACGTTAGAGGGACAGGGCATGGAGGGATCTGAAAGCAAGGATCAGTATTTTAAAATTCATCCCCATCATTGTTCCAGCAGAGATTGATAAACTCTGCACTTACCTACTGAGCCAGAGATTCCATCCTTACCTTAATATAGTGCCACCCCTTTCAGCTTTAAACCATATTAACCATTATTAAGGCTGAAGGAAGCTTCAAAACAAAGTATAGCTTATTACATCAGTGTACAGAATTCTCCGGGTTATTTCACAGCAGAAATTTACAGAACTTAAGACAAGCATTCATTTATTACAATTTTTAGGTTTAAAATGCAATCCTTTACTTTGCTGTGTTGACAATCTCAGCTACACTATTGTATGATTCTGCGTAACTGTACATGTATATATTTGCATGTGAGAATGGGGAGGCGAGTGTAGGACATCTCAGGACAAATCAATATCAGCTCCTCATGTATAAAAAGGGCATAGGTTTAACAGGGCAGGCACTGCATACTTGACTGCATGTGTGACCGAGAAAGACTGGGACAAAATCCAAAAGGATAACATGGTGAAATACTTAACCCTGCACTGTCCCCTACCCCACCCTTCCAACTCTTCTGTTAGCTCGCTGTCAAGAATAGAACTAGTATATTCACATATCATGAACAGTTATATCACACTGTATGGTAGGTTCCATGACCAGGTGCAACAGATGTGTCAATTTCAGTTTTCCATGTACAGGCAATAGATGTAATTTGCATATCACAAATGAAATAGCTCATTTACTGAGCACAGGGCATTTATTTCCCCAGAATAATTAGGAGCATTAACAAAACAGTAACTGATACAATAATTACAAAATGCAAAACGTCATGGATAACAGGAGGCTAAAGGGGAACCGGCAGATTTTCAGAAGGCATTTGATAAGGTGCCACATTAAAGGTTTTTGCGGAAAATAAAAGCTCATGATGTAGGGGGTAACATTTTGGCATGGACAGAAGATTGGCAGATAAATAGGTCATTTTCTGGTTGGCAACATGTAACGAGTGGTGTGCCAGAGTTCAGTGCTGGGGCCTCAACCTTTTACAATTTATATAAATGACTTGGATGAACGCAGGGAGATAGTAGTGTAGTGGTAATGTCACTAGACTAGTAAATGAGAGGCCCAGGCTAATGTTGTGAGGACACGGGTTCAAATCCCACTACAGCAACTGGTGGAATTTAAAACTAATGAACAAAAATTTAATTAATCTGGAATTGAAAACTATTCTCAGTAATGGTGCCATTAAACGATCATCGATTGTCATAAAAAACCCATCTGGTTCACTAATGTCTTTAGAGAAGGAAATCTGTCGCCCTTACCTGGTCTGGCCTACATGCGACTCCAGACCCAGAGAGCAAGGTGGTTGATTCTTAAGTGCCTTCTGAAATGGCCTAGCAAGCCATTTGTCAAGGGCAATTAGGGATGGGCAACAAATGCTGGCCTTGCCAGTAATGCCCACATCCCATGAAAGAATAAAAAGGTTGCTAAATTTACAAAGACAAGTAGGAATGTAAGTTGTGAAGAGGACATAAGGAGGCTACAAAGGGATATGGATAGGTTGTGAGTGGGCAAAGATCTGGCAAATGGAGTATAATGTGGGAAAATGTGAAATTATCTATTTTGGCAGGAAGAATCTAAAAAGAAGCATATTATCTAAATGGTGAGAGATTGTAGAGCTCTAAGATGCAGAGGGATCTGGGTGTCCTAGTGCATGAATCGCAACAGGTTAGTATGCAGATACAGCAAGTAATTAAGAAAGCTAATAGGATGTTCTTGTTTATGGCGAGGGGAACTGAATACAAAAGTAGGGAGGTTATCCTATACAGGGCATAGGTGAGACCACATCTGGAGTATTGTGTACAGTATTGGTCTCCTGATTTAAGGAAGGATGCAAATGTGTTGGAAGCAGTTCAGACATGGTTTACTAGACTAATACCTGGAATGGGCGGATTGTCTTCTGAAGAAAGGTTGGACAGGCTAGGATTGTATTCGCTGGAGTTTAGGAGAGTAAGAGGTGACTTGATTGAAACATAAAAGGTCTTGAGGGGTCTAGACATGGTGGATCTGGAAAGGATGTCTCCTCTTGTGGGAGAATCTAGAACTAGGGGTGACCGTTTAAAAATAAGGGGTCGCCCATTTAAGACAGAGATGAGGAGGAGTTTTTTCTCTCAGAGGGTCATGATTCTTTGGAACGCTCTTCCTCAAAAGGCAGTGGAAACAGAATCTTTGAATATTTTTAAGGCAGAGGTAGATAGATTCTTGATAAGCAAGGGGATGATAGGTTATTAGGGGTAGGCGGGAATGTGGAGATAATGTTACAATCAGATCAGCCATGATCTTGTTGAATGGCGAAGCAGGCTCGACGGGCCGAGTGGCCTACTCCTGCTCCTAATTTGTATGTTCGTATGTACAAAATGTCATACATATATGTCAATTTTTTCATGTATAGCAACAATACCACAAAACTCGTCACTTTCCCCGGAGTAGACCATAAGCACCGAAGAAATAGGAGCAGGAGTAGGCCAATGGGCCCCTCGAGCCTGCTCCGCCATTCAGTAAGATCGTGGCTAATCTGATTGTGGCCTTAATTCCACTTTCCTGTCTGCCCCCTAAAACCCTTGACTCCCTTGTCAATCAAAAATCTGTCTAACTCAGCCTTGAATATATTCGATGACCCAGCCTCCACTGCTCTCTGGGAAAGAGAATTCCATACACTAACCACTCTCAGAGAAGAATTCCTCCTCATCTCAGTCTTAAATAGAAAACCCCTTAATTTGAATCTGTGCCCCCTAGTTCTGGATTCTCCCACAAAGGGAAATATCCTCTCAACATCTACCACATCAAGCCCCTTCAGAATCTTATTTGTTTCAATAAGACCCTGGACAAAAACAGCAGGAAAACAATTATCTTATTTTTCTTATTTATTACTAAAGAAAAACCTGCAAGTAGTAGAGAGCAGTACTGCAATATGAACAAGTATTCAAATTATTACGACCAGGTGAGAAATGTGTCCAGGGGTCTTTTGCTGTCTTTACCAGGTCTTATTGTAACAGGGTTTAATTTTAAACATACTGTGTTTTGAGCTCCCCATTTTGTGAATCCTTGTTCACAGTTTCCAATTATAAAGCAAAGAAATGAGCACAAACAGGCTTTCTTTGGTTTAAAGCAGAAAGATGAAATTTATTAAACCTTAAACTTAAACTCTAATACGTTTAACGCCTACGGATATACAACACGCCCACGCTAGCATGCACACGTGATTCATACATGCAAATGGGGACAGAAAAGAGCAGAAGATAAGTATAACAGTTTGAGGCAATATCTTGTTACTGTTTCTCGAGCTCTCTGTAGTCCTTGATTGAACGTATGGTCTTGTATTTCGTTGGGGCCCAGTATTCTTCGTAAACCTTGTTCACGTAGGAGATTTTTCTCTCTCTGAGTTTACGTGTCTTCAATGGTTTCAGTTCCCTCACAGATGAGCAGGCAGGAGAGGAGAGGTATTTTCAAACCAGGAGCCAGGAGCTTTATCTGAGTTCAAATCCTTTGTTGGAAGTTCAAATACTCTGTTAACAGACAGTTAACTAAAACTGGTCTGACCACTTCTTCTGTGTATTGGGGAAGCAATGACTGGGTCCCCATTGTTCCAACACTGCTACTACTATACAAATGTCCTTCCAGTCAGGGGCTTACAATTTTAAGTTTTAATGTTCATGTGGCAAAATATTGTGTGACTCACTCTTGGCGGGTGGGGGGGTGGGTTTGCCTGACAAAATTTAAACACTTTATAAAATGTATAATACATCTCTTAACTGTGCAAAAGAACTCTGAGATTCTAAAGTTGGAATAATGGCTCGAAACATAGAAAATAGGAGCAGGAGTAGGCCATTCTGCCCTTTGAGCCTGCTCCGCCATTCATTATGATCATGGCTGATCACCCAGCTCAGTAGCCTCTTCCAGCTTTCGCCCCATACCCTTTGATCCCTTCAGACCCAAGAGCTATATCTAATGCCTTCTTGAAAACATACAATGTTTTGGCCTCAACTGTTTTCTGCAACTGCTACTCAAACGGTAATAAGCAAGGTGCTGTGAACTGGAATATAGATTGCAGAAGTAGGGCTGTGTGAAGCTAGAGAAATCTATGAATTCTAACCTTGAAGTAGAGGAAACCAGTGAAGGTTGACAAGAAGGTTCATAGATAGTGAACAGAATTGTGGATCAGGTACCGAGTTTACTTGAGTGAAGCTAGAAAAGTCAAACCAGAAGGCATGTATATAAATGGTTTCCCAGAAATGGGAGTGACTAAAGGCAGAAGTGAATAATATTGCTGAGTTGGAAGTCAGAGCTCTTGGTAATAGATAGTTGGGTTAAACCTGAACAAAGAGTGTGGGATGGAGTCAAAGTATGAAAAGGAGGTAGCTACAACCTATTAAAAAAAAATCTATCTATAAACTGAGCAATGATGGCTTTGGATTGTTACAGATGTTATATGGAGAATGACTTTCAACTACCCAATACAATTGACTTGGCAGCCATCGAGTCCCTGAGCTACAATAAGCAATGAGATGATATTTTGGTAAATGGTATACAAATGAATACCTTCTTAATCAAGAGCAATTCTAGGCCATGGAAGAGATAATGCTGCCTTCCCTCCCTAACTTCAGCCCAACTCTGAGTTGATTTTCTCCTATGTCCTGCCTGATCAATTTCAGGGAAGCTACAATCTGCTAAATCTTACCTCACAATTATGCTGTGACCTGTGGAGTAAAGGGATTGAACTGACAGTGCATTACTCCCGCCTCAGTCGCAACAAAGGACACTTGGGACTTTGTTTAAAACAAACACTTACTGGAAGTCACATTGCTTAAGCTAAGTAAACAGCAGAAGCCTTGCTGGCTACTGAAGTTATTTACAGAGAGGTCACATGTCTGTGTTTATGGCTCAGGAGTTTTTGGATTTGTTTTGGATTGTTTGAATGGGCAGTTGGTGTGTATACTGCTAAGAGAGAAGCCACCCAACTCATCCTTTGCCACCTGTGTTGAAAATCTTCTGAGAATCCAGTGTGATAGCTGAATCCACCCAGCAATGTGGAAAATTGCCCAGATACGTCCTGTACACAAAAAGCAGGATAGGTCCAACCCAGCCAATTACTGCCCCATCAGTCCACTCTCAATTATCAGCAAAGTGATGGAAGGTGTCGTCGACAGTGCTATCAAGCAGCACTTACTTAGCAATAACCTGCTCACTGACGCACAGTTTGGGTTCTGCCTGGGCCACTCAGCTCCTGACCTCATTACAGCCTCGGTTCAAATATGGACAAAAGAGCCGAACACAAGAAGTGAGGTGAGAGTGACTGCCGTTGACATCAAGTCAGAATTTGACCGAGTATGGCATCAAGGAGCCCCAGCAAAACTGAAGTCAATGGGAATCAGGGGGAAAACACCACTGGTTCGAGTCGTACCTAACGCAAAGGAAGACGGTTGTGGTTGTTGGAGGTCAATCACTTCAGCTCCAGGACATCACTGCAGGAGTTCCTCAGGGTAGTGTCCAAGGCTCAACCATCATCATACGCTTCATCAATGACCTTCCTTCAATCATAAGGTCAGAAGTGGGGATGTTCGCTGATGATTGCACATCATGAAAAAACGTCAACAGTGACATCACAGGAAAGCTGCAAGGTGATTGGTTGGTGAGCAACTGCAGTTAGGGAATAGCTCTAAATAGCTGGCTTAGTAACTAGGTAAGAAAGGTCTACAGGGATCAGCATACGTGCAGGAAGTGTCTCCAGCTGCAGCTCCTGGAAGCCCTTGTTTCAGAGCTGGAGCAGCGCCTGTGGACACTGTGCAGCATCCGCGAGATGTAAAGTATTGTGGATAGCACATATGGAGAGGTGGTCACACCGCAGGCTCAGACTCCACAGGCAGGAAGGGAATGGGTGACCACCAGGCCGAGCAAGAGGACTAGGCAGGCAGTGCAGCAATCTCCTGTGGCTATTCCCCTGCAAAACAGATATACTACTTTGGATACTGTTGGGGGGAATGGCTTCTCAGGGGAAAGCAGCAACAGCTCAATTTGTTGCACCACGGTTGGCCCTGCTGCACAGGGGAGGAGTAAAAAGTGTGGGAATGTAATAGTTATAGGGGATTAAATTGTAAGGGGAATAGATAGGCATTTCTGTGGCTGCAAACAAGACTCCAGGATGGTATGTTGCCTCCTTGGTGCTAGGGTCAAGGATGTCTCAGAGCTGTTACAGGACATTCTGAAGGGGGAGGCTGAACAGCCAATGGTCGTGGTACACATTGGTACAAACGACATAGGTAAAAAAAAAAAGGATGAAGTCCTAAAAGCAGAATATAGGGAGTTAGGAAGTAAGTTGAAAAGTAGGACCTCAAAAGGTAGTGATCTCAGGATTACTACCAGTGCCACGTGCTAGTCAGAATAGAAATAGCAGGATATAGCGGATGAATACGTGGCTGAAGAGATGGTGTGAGGGGGGAGGGTTTCAGATTCCTGGGACATTGGGACCGGTTCTGGGGGAGGTGGGACCAGTACAAACTGGATGGGTTACATCTGGGCAGGGACTGATATCCTAGGGGGAATATTTGCTAGAGTAGTTGGGGAGGGTTTAAACTAAAATGGCAGGGTGATGGGAACCTTTGCAAGGAGTCAGAGGAGGGGGGGAATCAAAGACGAGAACAAAAGACAGTAAGGGGAATAAGAAAAGTGATAGGCAGAGAAATCAAAGGCCAGAAGCAAACAGGGCCACAGTGAAAAATCGTGGGAAGGGGACAAGTAATGTTAAAAAGACAAGCCTTAAGGCTTTGTGCCTTAACACACGGAGCATTCGCAATAAAGTGGATGAATTAATCGCGCAAACAGATGTAAACGGGTATGATATAGTCGGGATTACGGAGACATGGTTGTAGGGTGACCAGGGATGGGAAACGAACATCCAAGAGTATTCAGTATTTGGGATGGACAGACAAAAAGTAAAAGGCGGTGGAGTTGCATTGCTGGTTAAAGAGGAAATTAACGCAATAGTGAGGAAGGATATTAGCTCTGGCCATGTGGAATCTGTATGGGTAGAGCTGAGAAACACTAAGGGTCAAAAACCGTTCATGGGGGTTGTATATAGACCCCCAAACTGTAGTGGTGATGTTGGGAATGGCATGAAACAGGAAATTAGAGACGCATGAGATAAAGGAACATCTGCAATTATGGGTGACCTTGATCTACATATAGATCGGGAAATTCAAATTATTCACAATACCGTAGAAGAGAAATTCATGGAGTGTATATGGGATGGCTTTCTGGACCAATACGTTGAGGAACCAACTAGAGAACAGGCCATCCTACACTGGATATTGTGTAATGAGAGAGGAATAATTGACAATCTAGTTGTCCGAGACCCCTTGGGGATGAGCGACCACAATATGACAGAATTCTTCATCAAGATGGAGAGTGACGTAGTTGATTCTGAGACTAGGGTCCTGAATCTTAATAAAGGAAACTATGAAGGTATGAGGCGCGAGTTGGCTATGATGGATTGGGAAACATTACTTAATGGGATGATGGCGGATAGGCAATGGCAAACATTCAAAGAGCGCATGGATGAACTGCAACAATTGTTCATTCCTGTCTAGCGCAAAACTAAAACAGGAAAGGTAGCCAAACCATGACTTACAAGGGAAATTAGAGATAGCATTAGATCCAAGGAAGAGGCATACGAATTTGCCAGAAAAAACAACAGACCTGAGGATTGGGAGCAGTTTATAATTCAGCAAAAGAGGACCAAGGGATTGATTAAGAAGGGGAAAATAGAGTACAAGAGGGAACATAAAAACTGACTGTAAAAGGTTCTATAGGTATGTGAAGAGAAAAAGATTGGTGAAGACAAATGTAGGTCAGAAACAGTCAGAAACAGGGGAATTTATTATGGGGAACAAAGAAATGGCTGACCAATTAAATGCATACTTTGGTTCTGTCTTCACAAAGGAGGACACAAATATCATACCAGAAATGTTGGGGAACACAGAGTTTAGTGAGAGGGAGGAACTGAAGGAAATCAGTATTTGTAGAGAAATGATGTTGGGGAAATTGATGGGATTGAAGGCCAATAAATTCCCAGGGCAGGATAATCTACATCCCAGAATACTTAAGGAAGTGGCCCTAGAAATAGTGGATGCATTGGTGGTCATCTCCCAAGATTCTATAGACTCTGGAACAGTTCCTACAGATTGGAGGGTAGCTAATGTAACCCCACTATTTAAAAAGGGAGGTAGAGAGAAAACAGACCAGTCTGACGTCGGTAGTGCGGAAAATTCTAGAGTCCATTATCCAGGATTTTATAGAACAGTGGTAGAATTGGACAGAGTCAGCATAGATTTACGAAAGGGAAATCATGCTTGACAAATCTACTAAAATTCTTCGAGGATGTACCTAGTAGAGTTGATGAGGGGGAGCCAGTGGACGTGGTTTATTTGGACTTTCAAAAGGCTTTCGACAAAGTCCCACATAAGAGATTAGCCTGTAAAATTAAAGCGCATGGGATTGGGGATAGTGTATTGCGATGGATAGAAAATTGGTTGGCGGACAGGAAACAAAGAATAGGAATAAACGGGTCTTTTTCCGAATGGCAGGCAGTGACTAGTGCGGTACCGCAGGGATCGGTGCTAGGACCCCAGCTATTCACAATATATATTAATGATTTAGATGAGGGAAATAACTGTAATATCTCCAAATTTGAAGATGACACAAAACTGCGTGGGAGGGGGAGTTGTGAGGAGGATGCAGAGAGGCTTCAGAGTGATTTGGACAAGTTGAATGAGTGGGCAAATGCATGGCAGATGTAGTACAATGTGGATAAATGTGAGGTTATACACTTTGGTAGCAACAACAGGAAGGCAGATTATCTGAATGGCTATAAACTGAGAGAGGGGAATATGCAATGAACCTGGGTGTTCTCGCACACCAGTCGCTGAACGTAAGCGTGCAGGTGCAACAGGTGGTAAAAAAGGTAAATGGTATGTTGGCCTTCATAGCGAGAGGATTAGAGTGCTGGAGCAGGGATGGCTTGCTGCAAGTATACAGGGCCTTGGTGAGGCCACACCTGGAATATTGTGTGCAGTTTTGGTCTCCTTATCTCAGGAAGGATGTTTTTTTAATATATTCTTTCATGGGATGTGGGTGTCGCAGGCCAGGCCAGCATCTTTTGCCCATCCCTAATTGCCCTTGAACTGAGTGGCTTGCTAGACCATTTCGAGGGCATGTAAGAGTCAACCACATTGCTGTGGATCTGGAGTCACATGTAGGCCAGAGCAGGTAAGGACAGCAGATTTCCTTCCCGAAAGGACATTAGTGAACCAGATGGGTTTTTACAACAATCGACAATGGTTTCATGGCAATCATTAGACTAGCTTTTAAATTCCAGATTTATTAATTGAATTCAAATTCTACCATCTGCTGTGGTGGGATTCGAACCCATGTCCCCAGAGCAATGCCTGGGTCTCTGGGTTACTAGCACAGTGACAATATCAGTACGCCACCACCTCCCCGGATGTTCTTGCTATAGAGGGAGTGCAGCGAAGGTTTACCAGAGTGATTCCTAGGATGGCAGGTCTGACGTATGAGGAGAGATTGAGTCGGTTAGGATTATATTCGCTGGAGTTCAGAAGAGTGAGGGGGGATTTCATAGAAACCTATAAAATTCTAACAGGACTTGACAGGGTAGATGCAGGAAGGATGTTCCCGATGGTGGGGAAGTCCAGAACCAGGGGTCATAGTCTAAGGATGCGGGGTATACCTTTCAGGACTGAGATGAGGAGAAATTACTTCACCCAAAGAGTGGTGAGCCTGTGGAATTCACTACCACAGAAAGCAGTTGAGGCCAAAACATTGTATGTTTTCAAGAAGGAGTTAGATATCACTCTTGGGGCGAAAGGGTTCAAAGGATATGGCGGTGAAAGTGGGAACAGGTTACTGAGTGGGATGATCAGCCATGATCATAACGAATGGCGGAGCAGGCTTGAAGGGCCAAATGGCCTACTCCTGCACCTATTTCCTATGTTTCTATGCAGCACCATTAGCGACTTCTCAGATACAGAAGCAGTCAGTGTAGAAATGCAGCAACACCTGGACAATATCCAGGCTTGGGATGATAGGTGACAAGTAACCTATTCGCGCCACATAAATGCCAGGCAATGACCATCTCAAACAAGAGAGAAATTAACCATCTTCCCTTGACATTCAATGGCATTACGATTGCTGAATCCCTCACAATCAACATCTTGGGGGTTACCATTGACAAGAAACTGAACTGGAGTAGCCACATAAATACTGTGGCTACAGGAGCAGGTCACAGGCTGAGAATCCTGAGGCGAGTAACTCACCTCCTGACTCCCCAAAGCCTGTCCACCATCTACAAGACACAAATCAGGTGTGTGATGGAATACCCTCCACTTGCCTGGAGGTTGCAGCTCCAACAACACTCCAGAAGCTCAACACCATCCAGGACAAAGCAGCCCGCTTGATTGGCACCCCATTCACCAACATTCACTCCCTTCAGCACCGACACACAGTGGCAGCAGTGTGTACCATCTACAAGATGCACTGCAGCACCGCACAAAGGCTCCTTAGACAGTACCTTCCAAACCTGCAACCTCTACTACCTAGAAGAACAAGGGCAGTAGATATCTGGAAAGACCACCACCTGCAAGTTCCCCTCCAAGCCACACACCAGGCTGACTCGGAACTATATCGCCATTCCTTCACTGTCGCTGGGTCAAAATCCTGGAACTCCCTTCCTAACAGCATTGTGGGTGCACCTACCCCACATGGACTGCAGCGGTTTGAGCAAACAGCTCACCACCACCTTCTCAAAGGCAATTAGGGATGGGCAATAAATTCTGGCCTAGCCAGCGATGCCCACATCCCATGAATGAATATAAAAAAGTCATCTGGAACATTTCATATTTTATCCTTTTTTCTTCAAGAATTAACAGTTTTTTGTCTGAAACATTTTTTGTTTTGTAAAGCTGATCTCTGCAGAGAAAGCTTTTTTATTTTGTCTTTAACCAGTGTGTGTATGTGCACGTGTGTGTATTGGGTTATTTAGAAGGGAATATATTTATACTTTCATGTTTCAACCTCTGAGTTAATAAGCTTTGCATCATTATTGAATAAGTCTTGTTTTATAATAAAATTAATAATTTTATTGTTTATTAAAGAAACTTCGTTGGCAGATATGTATTCTGAATATAGATATAAAGTATATAATAGGCCGTAATAGTAACTGGGTGAAACATTTAAATATATGTTGTGACCAGTGGACCAACCTCAGCTGTAACATATAATTGGGGGCTGGTCCGGGATAACCCAAAGCCAATGAAGTGCAATTGTATGTGGGGTAATAATAATTGAAAAGGGGAAAAGGAAGGTGCCAGGTTTCTTGTGCATTGGAGTTAAGCTTATACTACTGGAGTGGCTACTTTTAATGCAAGTTCTTTAAAAGGCATTGTCTGCTGGTGAACTGTTAAGTGTGGCGGAGCACTTGAAGGTACATATTTAGATCAAAAGCTAGGGGACCTGAAATTCAGAGACCAGCGGCCAGACAGCTGAAGGTTGAAGTAAAAGAAACAGAGGGATGAGTAGAATCGGAAGAAAATAAGGTAACACTGGCACAGACGCAGTTGGACAGGACGAAGTTAGAGCTAGAATTTCAGAGAGAGGAAAAAGAAAAAGAAAGGGCATATCAAGAGGAGCAAGCAGAGCAGCAGGAGAGAGAAAGGACAACAGAAAGAGAAAAAGAAAAGGAACATGAAAAGGGCAAGAGAAACAGATGAAAAGGGGAAAAAAAGAGCATTTCAGAAGCTGGAACTAGAACAGCAAAAGGAAAGAGAAAAGGAAAAAGAAGGGCGGCACAGTGGCGCAGTGGTTAGCACCGCAGCCTCACAGCTCCAGGGACCTGGGTTCGATTCCGGGTACTGCCTGTGTGGAGTTTGCAAGTTCTCCCTGTGTCTGCGTGGGTTTTCTCCGGGTGCTCCGGTTTCCTCCCACAAGCCAAAAGACTTGCAGGTTGATAGGTAAATTGGCCATTATAAATTGTCACTAGTATAGGTAGGTGGTAGGGAAATATAGGGACAGGTGGGGATGTTTGGTAGGAATATGGGATTAGTGTAGGATTAGTATAAATGGGTAGTTGATGTTCGGCACAGACTCGGTGGGCCGAAGGGCCTGTTTCAGTGCTGTATCTCTAATCTAATCTAAACAAGAGAGGCAGGAGAGAGAAAGGGCAAAAGAAAGAGAAGAAAAGGAGCGAGAAACGGTATTCCAATTAAAAAGGCTGGAATTAAAACAAAAAGGGTGGCCTGGACTCCAGGTAAAGTTCTGATGAGGAAGAATCTGACACCAATCCAGGACCCAGTGGGGAGCTGTTTAAATTTGTGCAAGCCCTTCCAAAGTTTAAGGAAAGGGACATAGAGGCATTTTTCATTTCTTTTCAAAAGCTAGCTAAACAGATGAGGTGGCCGAAAGAAAACTGGACACTGCTCATGCAAAGCAGATTGACTGGCTGAGCTCATGGAGCTTATGCCATGCTTTCTGAGGAGGCTTCTGCAGATAATGAAATGCAAAAAAAGCTATTCTCGCTGCGTATGACTTAGTCCCTGAAGCTTATAGGCGTAAATTTTGGAACCTCCAGGAACAGCCTGGGCAGACTCATAGAATCTGAGATGGTCAAACAAATTACCTTTAACCATTGGATGTGGGCACTAAAGGTAAAGGCCACGTATGAGACCCTTAAGGAAATAGTTCTCCTGGAGGAATTTAAAAATTCACTCCCTCCATTCTTTAGAACCATGTCGAGAACCAGAAGATCTCAAATGCCAGACAGACATCCAAGATAGCTGAATATTACAAGCTTGTCCACAAGCCCAAAGGATAGAAGATGGGAGGGTAAAAGGAAGGCAAGTAGCCAGGAAGTCAAGACCAATGCAGAGAAAGGGGCCCTGACCGAGAGTACAACAGATCAAGCCATAGCTCTGATTGCAGCTGTAAGGCCAAGTTTAAAAACCGCTGTGAGTGTGGAGACGTGAACAAGATACCTGACAGCTATATGGAATTCTTGTCAAAAGGAATAGTAACTCCCTAACCCTCAAGTGAGGCAGGTAAACCTACAGTTACACTTAGGGATACAGGAGCCACCCAAACTCTTCTGCTGGGGAAATGCATAACCTTTCCACCAGAGAGCGCATTGAATGCCAAGGTTTTAGTGAACAGTATCGGCGCAGAGTATATACCCGTACCTTTGTATCAAGTGCACCTGGAGTGTGACCTAATGTCTGGACCGGTAACCATAGGAGTTGTCCATAGTTTGCTTGTAGACGGAGTTGACCTACTCCTGGGGAATGATTTGGCCAGAGTGAAAGTGGTAGTTTCTGCAGTAGTCACGAAAAGACCAAGTGAAGTCAAGGAGACAGAGCAGTTGCAGGAAAAGGTTCCAGGAATTCTTCCTTCACGTGTAGTGCAATGGCTAAACAAGTTCCACTGTTGGAGGTAAAATTGGCACCACAGACAGATATTTGGCTATATGAAACTTTCTTTGGGGAATTTGGATAATCCAAAGGAAATGTTCAGTAAGTTTTCTCTGATTCAAGGCTCAGCAAGCCGATCCAGAGTTAAGTGGCACAATCGGCTCAAATTGAAGCTGAAGCAGGGGAAGTTCCGGAATGCTATATTAAAAATGGGACTCTGATGAGGAAGTGGAGACCTCCTCACAGACCTGCTGTCAAAGAATGGACAGTGGTTCACCAGATAGTGGTACCACCCGAGTGTCACCATGAAATATTAAGGATAGCACATGAAATTCCTATGGTGGGATGTGCAGGGATCCGGAAGACCCAAGCACGTATAAGTCGACATTTTTACTGGCTGGATCTTCACAAGGACTTGGTGCAGTTTTGTAAAATGTGCCAGACGTGCCAGATTGTGGGAAAGCCGCAACCTGCAATAAAACTGGCACCTCGAATTTCCATACCAGTTTTTGGGGAAGCATTTAGTAAGGTGTTGGTAGACTGTGTGGGACCTTTACCAAAAACAAAAGTGGGACATCAATATATATTCACCAATACAGATATGGCTACTCGGTTTCCAGAAGCCATTCCCTTGAGAACAATTTCTGCTGAGGTAGTGGTAGAGAGGTTAACCCAGTTCTTCACTCGATTGAGATCCAGTCAGATCATGGTTCCAATTTTTTGTCTAAAACTTATCAGGCAGTTATGAGTAATCTGGGTATAACACAGTTAAAATCCTCAGCATACTTCCCACAGACACAAGGGGCTTCAGAACAGTACCATCAGACCCTCAAAACGATGAACAGGGCATATGTCATGAATATCCCCATGATTGGGACAAAGGGCTGGAATTTCTTTGTTTGCCACCAGGGATTCACCTGATGAGTCTACCGGTTTTAGTCCTTTTGAATTAGTTGAGGGACATGAGATAAAAGGTCTTCTAAAACTAATCAAAGAAAAGTTTTCAGAACAGAGGTACGAATCTTCCATGTTAGATTATGTATCCATATTCCAGGAGCAGCTCATGAAAGCCTTAAAAGTGGCTTAGGAACACCTTAAAGCTTCACAAAGAACCATGAAAAAATGAGCAGACAAGCATGCCAAGACCCAAACATTTCAACCAGGAGATGAGATGTCATTATTACTGCCTTTATAGGGTGAACCGCTGAAAGCACGGCTCAGTGGTTCATATAAAGTGGTCAAAAGGACTGAATAGCCCAGATCACCGGAAAAAGAATTGGCTGTGTCACATCAATACGTTGAAACAATATCACCACCAGGAGGAGGAGAAGCAAGCACAGGTATGTCATGTAGTAAGGACAATGGAGGACAAAAGGAATAGCGAGGATGAGGCAGAAGGAGGCCTAGATATTTCTCAAATTGAACCTCCTACTATCCATTTAGCTAACACTGAATTGTTAGGGAAATTAGACACTATGCTTTCATATTTAGATGCAGAACAACAAGCAGACCTATCAAGGTTACTCATAGCATTTAAAGGAGTCTGTAGGGACGAACCAGGATGTACAACCGTAGCCATACATGATGTGGATGTAGGAGAATCTTCTCCTATAAAACAGCATCCTTATCGCTTAGGCCCAGGCAAAAGCAGAAATCCAATACACGTTGGAAAACCATCTAATTTAACCCAGTCAAAGCAGCTGGAGTTCCCCAGTCGTGTTACTGCCTAAACCTGATGGTTCAACTATATTTTGCATCGCCTATAGAAAGGTTAATGCAGTAACAAAAGCAAACTCTTACCCAATGCTTGGAAGACTGTATTGACAGAGTTGACAGTGCCATGTTTCTTATCAAAATAGATTTGCTAAAGGGACACTGGCAGGGTCCTTCAACAGCCCAAGCTAAAGAAATATCGGCCTTCATCTTTTCCAATGCCAAGTGATGCCACTCGGGCCAAAAAATGCTCCAGCAACTTTCCAGAGACTAATGAACCAAGTGATAGCCAGTGTTCCTAATTGTGTGGTTTACCTTGATGATGTGCTGGTATACAGTGACACCTGGAAGGACCACTTGGAACAACTAAAAGCTGTTTAGAAAATTACAGTTGGCTGATTTGGTGATAAACCTTGCCAAAAGTGAATTTGCAAAAGCACAGATAACCTACCTAGGGCATACAGTAGGGCAAGGCCAAGTGTTGCCAAGAACAACAAAAGTACAAGCATTGGTAGAGTTCCCTGCCCCTAAGACTAAACAAGAAATCATGAGGTTTTTGGGGATGTGTCGTTTCTCCCACAAGTTTGTACCAAATCTCAGCATTACAGCTGCTCCACTGATGGATTTGCTACAGAAGAAAGCCAAGGTAGCTTGGTCAGAGGAATGCCAAGCGTCTCTTGAGAGATTGAAAGCAATTTTGATTAATAAACCAGTGTCAGCTGCCCCAAATTTCACCCAGCCCTTCAAGGTAGCAATTGATGCTAGTGACCTGGGGGTTGGTACAGTCCTGTTCCAAGATGAATTGGGCACAGAAAGGCCAGCAGGATCGTTTTCCAAAAAGTTAAATCAACACCAAAAGAGATACTCTACAGTGGAAAAAGAAACACTGGGCTTACTACTAGTTCTTAAACATTTTGAAGTATATCTATGACTCTATATGTCCACCAGTATACATTGATCATAAGCCCTAGCCTTTGTGGAAAAATTCAAAAACCTGAATGCCAGTCTCTTGCAATGGAGTTTGCTATTGCAGCCCTCTCACTTAGAGATTATCCACATTCCTCCAACCTCGGTCGTAACATTGTATATATCAAAGATTTAGACTTAAATGTAGGGGCCATGATAAAAAAGTTTGCAGAGGATACAAGAAAGGCCATGTGGTTGACAATGAGGAGGAAAGCTTTAGACTGCAGGAATGTACAGATGACCTGGTAAGTTAGGTAGAAAAGTGGAATTCAATCCAGAGAAGTATGAGGTAATGTAAGATAACGTATTTTAGGTGGTGCAACAAGGCAAGGGAATACACAATAAATGAGGATACCAACAAATGCAGAGGAACAGAGGGGCCTTGGAGTGTATACCCGCAGATCCTTAAAGGTAGCAGGACAGGTCAATAAGATGCTTAAGACGACATATGGCATGCTCTCCTTTATTAGCCAAGGCATAGAACATAACAGCAGGGAGATTATGCTCGAACTGTATCGAACACAGATTAGACTACAGCTTGAGTACTGTGTACAGTTCAGCTCATCACATTACAGCAAAGATATGATTGCCTTGGAGAGGGCGTGGAGGAGATTTATGAGGATGTTGCCAGGACCAGAGAATTTTAGCTTTGAGGAAAGACTAGATAGGATGGGGTTGTTTTCCTTGGAACAGAGGAGGCTGAGGGGTGACTTAATTGAGGTGTATAAAATTCTGAGGGGCCTAGAGAGAGTAAATAGGGACGGCCTATTCACCTTGGCAGAGAGGTCAAACACCAGGGGGCATAGATTTAAAGTAATTGGTGTGTTTGCAGATGATACAAAGATAGGTAGGAAAGCAAGTTGTGAAGAAGACTGCAAAGAGATACAGAGAGGTTAAGTGAATGGAGAAAATTTGGCAGATGGAGTATAATGTGCGAAATTGAGGGTGTCCACTTTGGCAGGAAGAATAAGAAAGTAGATTATTACTTACGTGGAGAGATTCTGCAGACTTCTGCAGTAAACAAGAATTTGGATGACCTTGTACACGAATCACAAAAAGTTAGCATGCAGGTACAGCAAGTAATGGAATGTTGGCATTTATGGCAAGGGAGATGGAGTATAAAAGTAGGGAAGTCTTGCTATAACTGGACAGGGCATTGGAGACCGCACCTAGAATACTGCATATAAAGTTTTGGTATCCTTACTTAAGTAGGGATATACTGGCATTGGAATCAGTTCAGAGAAGGTTCACTAGGCTGATTTCTGGGATGAAGGGGTTGACTTATGAAAAAGGTTGAGCAGATTGAGCCTATACTCTTTGGAGTTTAGATGTATGAGAGGTGATCTTACTGAAACATACAAGATTTTGAGGGGGCTTGACAGAATAGATGTGATAGGAGCTTCCCCCTCATGGAGGAATCTAGAACTAGGGGACACAGTTTCAAAATAAGAGGACTCCCTTTTAAGATGGAGATAAGGAGGAATTTCTTCCCTCTGAGGGTCATTAATCTTTGGAATTCTCTTCCCCAGAGAGCAGTGGAGGCTGGGTCATTGAATATATTCAAGGCTGACTTAGACAGATTTTTGATCTACAAGAGAGTTAAGGATTTTGGGTGGCAGGCAGGACAGTGGAGTTCAGGCCACAATCAGATCAGCCATGATCTTATTGAAGAGCGAAGCAGGCTTGAGGGATCAAGTGGCCTACTCCTGCTCCTATTTCTTATGTTCTAAGGATTAGAGGGAGATGAGGAAACATTTTTTCACCCAGAGGGTGGTAGGGATCTGGAATTCACTGCCTGAAAGGGTGGTAGAAGCAGAAACACTCATCACATTTAAAAAGTACTTGGATGTCAACTTGAAGAGCTGTGACCGGCAAGGCTATGGACCTTGTATGGAAAGGTTGGATTAGGCTGGGTAGCACTTCGTCGACCAGCATGGACATGATCAACCGAATGACCTTCTTCTGTGTCAAATTTTCTATGATTTCTACGAGCTTAAATACTGCACACAACAGAAAAGGTTGTTGGATCCAGTTTGTCCAAACCTGTCACAAAACACCTATCATATCCACTCTTCATCTTCTCTTTTCAACAGTGAAAAGAGCCACGCTAGTCAATCTTTCCCTATCTTTCACTGTCTTAAGTTCTGGGATCATTCTTCAAGCTCTTCCCTGTACCCCTTCCAATAACTGAATATCGTTCTGAAATAGGGAGATCAGAACAGCAGTTGGTATAAAGGCGGGCTAACCAACCCGAACCCGATGGGTCCCGACGACTTGTGTCGGGTTTGGGTCGGGTCGGGTCGGGTCGGGTCGGGTTGCAATTCCGGGTCCGACATTCAGGCTCGGGTCGGACATGCTCTATCACAGATAAGCGGCTCCAATGTAAATTTAATTTTTGGACTAGAAAGGTGGTTTTGTTACAGTTATTTTAAGCTTGTGCAGATCAACAACAAAGTGACGATAAGTTAACTGATGGTCGGGTCGGGCACAGGAAAAAATGGAAGGACTTGGGCCAGTTCGGGCTGGGGTCGAATGTGGTTCTGTTGGGCTCGGGTCAGGTTTTTTTTTGCAGACCCGAGCAGGCCTTTAAGTCAGTATATCATATGTGGTCTCAAGAGCCAATACAGTTTTAAAAGGACATCTCAATTTATAAGTTATACCCTTTTGCAACGCACTGCCAATATTGTGTTTACTTTAACATCTTAGGAACAATCCATTTAGCGTTTTAGTTACCTGGCCACTAAAATCTCAAAATTTCTCACCTGCTGTGTTACCTCAAGTACATTATCTACAGCAACCTTCCCCCTTTCAAATCTAAACCTTGCATTTCACTACATTAAACTGTATACATCATTTCCCTGCCCACTAATTGAGCTTGTCAAGATCCATTTGAATGTTACTTCATTGATAATCATTTCCCACTGCTCCCAACTTGGTATTGTCTCTAAATGTAGACAGCTTCCTCTAAATCATTTATAAAAACCTAGTATGATAATAATACCAATTTTGTCTGTCCACATTTTCTGGTTGTTTGGTGGGTGAAGTCTGGCTCAAGTGCCTCAGTAAATGGGCCCTGGCCCCCTGCTCCCCGCTCCCTGGCCCTGTTGATTGGTCCTCAGCTCTTGCCATTCCCCAGTGTCGGTTACTGGGCTCCTGAGGACAATGGGGGAGACAGGGTGGGGTGAGACAGCATGGAAGGGATGGAATGGAAGAATGGAATGGCATATGAAGAAGGGGTGAGATGGGGAATGGAATGGAGATATGAGAGGGATGAAAGGAATGGGCTGCGTATGGCATGAGAGGAATGGAATGGGAAGCATGAAATGGAGTGGGACAGGGATTTAAACAAGTACTGCTGCAATAAAGATATAATTTCACTGCAAATGTTTTGCAAGTCTCTTTTAGTTATAAAAAAAATTTATAAATAACAGTGGCACTTACACTGAACCTTGTGGCACTCCAGTAAGTGGCCGCTACCTCCTATCCATGCACAACTACAAATTGTTGACTATCAACCAGCTGTCAATCCATTTTAATACATTCCCATGGGCTTGAAATTTATGTAATAGCATATTATGTGGGACAGTGTCAGATGCCGTCCTAAAATCCAGGTAGACAGCATTCACTATTGCTTCCTCTTTTATGAGATCTGATATTTATTCAAAGAAATCCATAAAATCTATTCCACATGCATGACTTTCAACTCCATCTGACTGTCCCAGATTAGCTCATGCCCTCAAGATACTCCCTGTGAACCTTTACTGCAGGGGACAAGTGTTTTAAAGTATTATAAGGGATAATATAGTCTTTGAAAGACTTTCTCCAGTAGTGAAGCTAAAGATTCACAATTTGATGATTCATCTCCACGCCCCCTTTTTTGAAGACTGGAGTCAAATTTGCCTTCTTCTGGCCTGGAGCAGGTACTCCAATTGGTTAAGCTCCACTCTCTATGCAACATTGTTGGTGTTTCAATGGTACTAAAGTACAGAGTATGCTACCACATTACATCATTTATCAGATAACCAATAAGCAGAGTAAAACACAAAACATTCAAAAACACTCACACACTCAGATTTTCATCTTAACAATAAATGCATCATGAGGTTAAAATACACATGCATATGCATGTATTGAGTATTGAGATCACATGTCCAACAGTCTATTATTAATCAAAAACTGTAACTAGGCACACACCTGGATTTCTAATTAGCCACAAGTAAGTAGTTTTGCGATAAAAAGTATTTCTGAATGTACTAAACAATAAATACTAAAGTTTGTATTCATCAGCTGTTGCTGTTCCCACAGATCTTGTGCAATCATGTCTTTGCTGGGACTTTAAAAGATACAAAAATGTATCATGTAAATATTTTATTATGTGCCTTTTCAAAACAGGATGCAGGTCCACTGTCAGTTCTGAAAGTTATGCCAGACCTCAACGAAAAGATCCACCAAGTGGTGTCAAAAATGAAATAATCATAGCTCCACCCTCCATTAAAACCAATGGCAAGAGTGAGTACAGAATTTATGCTACTGGGATTGCCACAGCCACTTTGACCATTACTGAATGATATTGGAAGTTTCAGAATCAGTAAATTATTCACTCAGCATGTTTTTAACCTAATAAAAGAAAATTCCCTGGGTCTAAAATGTTGAAGGAATGCTATACTCAAATGCAGCTATTTTGGAACAACCAATTACTTTTCATGTTGAGGAATTTTACTGATTTGATTTTTTAAGAAGTCTAGTAAAGAGATTCAAGTTCTTCCTGATGCTATTCAGTGTGTGCTGAAGGAAACTCTTTTCATACTAGTCCATTTTATCAGAAAAGGAAAGATAAATCATTTTAACAAAGAGAATTGAGTTCTTACAGTATGTTCAGGGCTCCTTTCACACCCAGTACTCAAGAAGCCCAACCAAACAGGAATCACTGTTGGATCTAGTAATGGGAAATGAACCAGAGCAGATCAGAGAAGTAAGCATAGGGAACAGTGCTAACATAGTAAGATTTATAATAATGATTTAAAAAAGTAATAGATTTTAAAAAGCCAATTGAGGGGATGAGAATGGAATTAGGGAATGTAAACTGGAAAAAAATGTTGACAGAAAATACGAAAGGTGATGAAGACTCGAGGAGAAATAAATTCTGCTAAAAAAGAACAAACTAGCCATTACTGTAATGTCATGAATCAAGAGAGATAGTGTAAAATTGAACCTAAAGAAAAAGGCAGATACTAAGTACATAAGCATTACAGGAAAGGACAAGCAAAGGATAGAGGGGGTTAGGAAAGATATCAAATACCATTAGAAAAACTAAGAAACTACAAAATTAAGTTATCGACTAATATAAAAAAAAAGGGATATTCAAGTAATTTCCTGAAACATAAATAAAAATCGGAATAGGGACAGGTGTGCACAAAATACATTTGCAGATAATGACAGCAAAATGGCAGAAATACTGAATAATTACTTTGCCTTAGTATTTACCAGTGAAGGGGTTAAGTAGAAACAAGTTGAGTTTTAGAAAAGCATCTCAGCAGAATTTAACAGTCAGGTTGAGAAAAGAAACAAACATCCTTCTTCAGATAAAGGGCGGGATTAGGGAGCGAAGATTGGAGCCAAGACCTCAAGGCCACTGTTTCCATGGAAGGTCGGTGCAATGGGAAACAGAAATAAGAAGCTCGAGATGGAGCCATTTGGTATGTGTATTGATAAGGCTGAAGATGTGTGTTCATTGGAATGTGTAATCAATCACCATTGTTTTATGATCAATCATATCAATCATCCATTGTTTGAACACACTGTAAGATAAGAATGGTATATAAGTTTGCGCTCTTGAATGTAAAGTTAGAGTATTACCTCGGAATACCCGAGGTGGTGTCTCTCCCTGCGTATGCTTGAATAAATCAACTGAACTTGTACCTGAGTCTCCTCGTGTGGTGGTTGAGTTGTCCCACAACAGTTTGGCGTAGTTGGCAGGATACTCGCATCGGACCATCAGAAGCGACACTGCAAACTGGTGAGTATATTTATTTACCACCCATAGTTAGGGCAGTAAGCCTACCCGAGTGAAGGTCCGGTCGAATATTCAAACTATCTGAAGGAGGACTCAGGACAGGAGGTGCACCGGGTAAGGAGGCAGAACCGCATTGGTGGGACAGTAAGTCCGACGCTGCGCAGAGGTCAGAACCACTTACCGTAACGTGAAGCCACGCTGGTCGGGAGGGACAAAGGGGAATAAGGGACGGGGCTGGGTGACGACAGGAAGCCAGCAAAATGTCAGATAAGGAGTTGAGTAACAAAATGTTTTCCGACTGGGGCCTGCATGACTAAGTTTATGGCAGAGCAACATAAAAAGACTCTGTTTTTAGTGAAGTTTCAAGTGAGTAAAAACAAGTTACCGTGTCTTTGTTCAAACTTGCATGAATGTGTATTGTGGAGCTGAGACGTTAACTCTTAGTTGCCCGGCTTTAATGTTGAAAGCATGAGTCTGTTACTTGTTCTATTTTTATACGTATATTTCTGTGGGAACCTTGAGTCTTATTTTGGGCGGGGGGCGAACTAGTTGAACCTAGTGTGTGTTCCTTAGGATAGGGACATGAAATTTAACACAGATTTTGGTACTTTGAATTCATAACCCATTACAGGAATCAATTTTCTAAGTTGTTTGGAATTGAATGAGTGTGAAAAGTGATTTTGAGTCATTTCAATTTAAGACTGTGCACCCAGGAATGGGATATAAAATTGAATTATATTTTAAGTTAAAGTTTTATTTTTATTTTTAAAGGTTGGTTTTGCAACTGTGAAAAGGGAATGAAAATTTTTCTAAGAGATAAGCTTCAGCCTTGAAGGTCTGGGGATGTCTGGCAGAAATCCAATTTTAAGTTTAAAACACTGCTTTAATTGGACCAAAGTTTAAAATCTGTTCTTGTTTTTTTGCAGTTTAAATTTAAGACATGTCTTATTGACGGTTTTTAAGTAGTAAATGTCAGGAATTGCATATTGCTTTAAGTGAGAGAAGGACAATCAAAGGAGATATGGGAAAGATTGGAATGTTTAAAGTTTGTGTAAGAAGCTGGTGTTAAACTTTTTTGTTTTAAGTATAACTTTTCTTTAGTTTTTGGGTTTTATTACAGTCATTTGAAAAGATGCCTAAAGAAAGAAAAAAATGACGTAATGTACCTTTTCTTAAAAAAAAAAAGCACATGCTATTCTGTTTGATTAAGTTTATACTATTAAGGCTACCTGTTAAGTTGTGGTGGTCACAATGAACTTTCAAGTTTATTTTGTCAAGTTGACGGCGTCTTTAATTACAAAAGATGCTAAAAGTTTGGAAACCATTGGAGTTTAATCTAAAATGCTGTCTTCCCTAATGGAGATGCTTTCCTTTGAAGTTGATAATGTTACTAAAGATTTTGTTGTTTTAAACCCTAAGGATATCAAAAGAATTGAAAAAAAAAAATTTAAAATGGAGTTTCGTTCTTTTTCAATCGAGAAAGTTTGTTCTAAAAGGTGAGTAAAGTGACGCATGTCACTTTGTTTGGCTCCATCCCCTTGGAGACAAGCAAAGAGATTAACCCCGCTGCAACTTGGACATTATTACATTTTAAATTTCTAAACTGACATATAATTGGACAAATTAACCCATTGGGCTCAGGGGCAGAGCCACAATGGATTCTTTGTGTTTTTTAAGCAGGTGACAGTAGGTTCCAAGGCCACATGAGAACTGAGGCCACAGCAAGAGCTCCAGCAGCTTTAAGACAACAAATGTCACAGCATTTTTATCTATGAGACGAAGTGCTTGAGAAGGAAAGACAGTTGCCAGCATTTCTGTCTTTAATGCAAAAAAAACATGTAATACCACCAAGTCTGGGCATAAGAAATTGGATTCGATAAAAAAAAATATTGATATGGGTGGTTAGTTCAAGCACTCAAAGGGAAATTTATCTGACATTTAAGAGGACAATCAAAGTTTTAGAAAACAAAAAAACAGTCTAGGTGGTTCCAAGTATAAAAAACAAAGTTTCTTTTGGGGAGATATTAAATGGAACATTAATAAAACCTGTCATTTGGAATAATTTGAGATGTCGAAAATCCAGTGTAATTTAGCAAATTACTTTTAAGAAATTAAAATGTCATCTAAGATAGAAGAAAAAACAAACAAAATATGGTAATACCTGGAATCAAATGGGAATGTTTGATTTCCATTTTAAAGAATTATGACTGTACAGTTTCTCCAGGGCTCATGAATGAAATAGAATTATAATTAATGGAAATTGGCAATTCGATTTGACTGATGCAAGAGCTAATCAGAATACAAACCATTAAATTAATATAGCGTTGAATTTCCAAGAAGCCTCGATCTTTCCAGTGAAAGTCATGAAAGTGTAGATTAGACTGGTACTTTGATAGTTTTCTCTTCGAGACATTGGTATCCTTGCCTCTGAGTTTTATTTAAAGAGAGCTACATTTGAAAGTCTGGCCATGACCCGAGACATCAGGACCCTGCAGGAGGAAGTAAGCAAAGATCGCAGACAGACACCACCAGCAACCCCTGCCCACAACCTCCCGCCCCCACCCCCCCCCGACATTTGATCTTTTGATAAGGTCAGCTGAGAGTTGAGAATGTCTGGCATGATATTGGGATACTGGTGTAAGTGTGCAGATGTAATTTGTTACATATAGAGCAACTGAATTAATGACAGGAAGGGTGTTGAGACTGCCAAGGTATGTTGTAGCAGGTAGTGAGGAAGTAAGACCCGCGAGAGAAAGGGTTAAAAGATTTGTAAAAGAGCTGTGCAAACAATTGCATGAACTAAAACAGGAGGTCAGAGATAAGCAGATAATACAAGATATAGAAATCAACATGAAAGAGAAACAGGCGAAGGTGCCTAGTATAGGAGATAAAGTAATGGTAAAGGTAATGCCTGAGAAACCGGGGTTTGCATCTCGGTAGATAGGACACTACGAGGTAATAATGACCAGTAACACCTGTGGCTGGGTGGACATTAGAGGGAAGGGACGCTGGAAACACTGGATGCAGTTGAAACGTGTAACTGACTGATTTTTGTTTTGCAGAATTTAATCACGCTGACCAGTGACGACTAGAAGGCCCATTATATCTTACAGAATGGTGTCCACTATATTGACAATCCTGGGACTGGGGATTGGTGAAAGCGCCACCCACCAAACACCCATCTGATTGTACTCAACAGAGGAATGGACGGGGGACTCAAATACCCTACAGCTTAACATATAGCAGACAGCATGCTTCCGTTGTGGCCTCAGGGAGGGAACTGTCAACATCATAGAGGATGACGTTCATCAGCCTCCAGATTGGGCCTGCTTCCAATTCCTGAACTTAACGCAAATATGTATCATTCTCAACGCGACCCATTACAACGGGTTGGGGGAGTTTTCTTGGCCCCTTGTACCGGAATGTCTGACAATCAGATGTAATCCCACTTGTAAGGACAAGGCTTTTGAGTCAGAGTGTAGGGGCAGAGGGGTCTACCAATGTGACGGACATGGACCATGGCTTATTTGCCCAAAGTCGCCTCAACTCACGACCCCACCTCTGGCCATAACAACAACACCCGCTGATTTAACAAACGAGACACCGACACCAAAGACACAAGGACCCCAATTGTCCAATACTAAACCCTGGGCCAGAGAATGGGCTAGTGTTAACAAAAATTAGAAAGACTCTGTATGATAATGTACACCATGAGCTGGTACCCGTTGTCCTAAACATTTCTGACATTAAGCTACCTCAGTGGTGTCCGGCGGAAACCCGAACATTGTATGAGGCTTTAGTAAATCAAGTAATAACACAGGCATTTTGGTTCAATACTGGGGGGCGACCAAGGGGAACACTTCCTGTTCAGGGGAGGTTCCGACAGAAACCGAGTCTATTGAATGACGCTGCCACACTATTTAACACAGGAACTTCAGTCGTAAATTCAATTGACTTGACTTCGGTGGATCAAAAGGTCCAGACGCTAAGCATCCAACTTAAGGTAATCCTCAGACAGGGACAAAAGATCCAAAGCGGACAGCTCGGTGCGGGTCAAACCCTGACATGGACAGTTCAGAATTTGGTTGTAGTACTTGAGAGTCACAGATGGACTATTAACGAACTAATTGGCGAGGGGCGTAACATCTCAGAGAATGCGGTTAGGAACGATGTCTGCAGCACTTATGGATCTTAGATGCTTGAGCAGACTTGGGAGAGCTTGTGACAGCTCCACGAGGGTGAAGTTTTCCCGCGGATGTCAGACACCCACTTATTTAACTTGTCCCGTCACCAGAACCTGACTGGTTGCCAGCTCAGAGGTTTAACACGTGTGTATAAAACGGATGAGAAATGTATTGTCAATAACAGACTATTGATAGGTGTGGTCTTGGCAATCCCGGTTATATCAGAATCAATACAGAGTAAAACCCTATACGAAGTAGAGAACATTGAGGTAATAAGGGAAGATTATTATGCAAGATAGCATAGAATATCGCCATACGCTGTAGAAAAAGAGGGGAAAATGATAGGTACCACTTTAGATAGGTATATATAACTGAAAAGGCAAAATGTGGATTTAACACAACAGTCAATTGTCTAGTGGAAGCTATACGGGCAGTAATGGAACTGACCCACATTGCATATGTGGGAAAAGGGAGATATTGTCTGACTACGACACAATGAGAATATCAGTGCAGCCACAACCGATCCTGTCCAATAACTAATCACACGGTGTGTCTACACCCACAGGTACCAGCGAGGGTGGGCAAGGTAGAGCTGGTGGAAATACATAAAAGGGAAACTGTCAACCTGCAGGTCACCGAGAGCATAAAAGAAAACCTCACACAGTATTTGAGACAGTTCTCATACTCTATCCCACCACTGCCCACACACCTCACAGGCATCCGTGAGGGGTTACAGCAGGTACATAGGGTGTATTATACATTACAACAACAAACTAAGGCACTGGAAGAAGAGGTCGAACAGATCGATGATACCACATGGTGGGAGGATCTGTGGAATTGGGGTTCGAACATACAGATATCCCCCTGGTTCAGGATCATCTCCCATATCTTGGTTATTGCCCAAGTAGTGATGGTTGTCCACAGGGTCAGAAGGACACGCAAGGAGAAGCCAGTAATATGGGAACATGGGAACTCACGGATTAGGAAAGTAGGTTGTGAGCCCTTACTACAGGGCCGACCCATACAGACAGTGTGGTCAATTGCCTTTGCAACCCTAAGCTCGATCCTGGTCAGTATCAAAGAGTGGCACAGAGCAATGAGAGTTGAGCACATCACTATTCAGGTCTGTTGGCCATCTTGGGCTGGGCCAAGGGCCAAAAGGGGGGATTGAAGGGGTTAAGTAGAAACAAGTTGAGAGTTTTAGAAAATCATCTCAGGAGAATTTAACAGTCAGGTTGAGAAAAGAAACAAACATGCTGCTAGGTTAAAGGGCAGGATTAGGGAGTGAAAGTTGGAGCTGAGACCTCAAGGCCACTGTTTCCGTGGAAGGTTGGTCTAATGGGAAACAAAGATAATAAGCTCGGGATGGAGCCATCTGGTATGTGTATTGATAAGGCTGAGGATGTGTGTTCATTGGAATGTGTAATTAATCACCATTGTTTTATGATCAATCATATCAATCGTCCGTTGTTTGAACACATTGTATGATAAGAACGGTATACAAGTTTGTGCTCCTGAATGTAAAATTAGAGTATTATCTCGGAATAACTCGAGGTGGTGTCTCTCCCTGCGTATGCTTGAATAAAGTGGTTGAACCTGTACCTGAGTCTCCTCGTGTGGTGATTGTGTTGTCCCACAACACCAGTAAGACTAACAGGGTGGACAAGACATCAGAAGAGATCAAGATACAACACATTTATGATAGAAAGGCAGGAGATAATAAAGTAATCAAAGAGAGGATAAAATCCCTGGTTTGCATTCGCACATAATAAAAGTTATGGAAGAGATAGCAAAAGCACAATTACATATAGAGGACTGATGGGCAGCTAATGTTAATCCATATTTAAAATGGAAAACAGAACAAGTCCAATTAGCTTCACATTGGTGGTAGGAAAGAAAATGGAATCTTTACTTAAAGATACAATAGAAAAACTTCTAGAAACTGAAAATTGAGTAGTGAACACAGATTTCAAAATGAAAGATCATTTTTGACCAACCTTACTGAATTATTTGAAGGAGAAAATGGAAAAGTAGACGAGAGTAATGGAGATCTAATATATTTGGATTTTTAAAAGGACCTTTCATAATAAACTCATGACTAAGTTCAGAGCATGTGGAGCAGAACAGATAGAAGCTGGCTACAAAACAGGGAGTAAGGGTTAAAGGTATCTATTCATGCTGGCAAAAAGTGGGAAGTGGTGTTCCACAAGGATCAGTACTCGGACCACCTTTGTTCAACATTTATGGAGTTGGGAAGTACAATTTTAAAATTTGTAGATGACACCAAATTGGGGACACAGTAATTACTTTGGAAGAATACAACAAAATAAAGACATTAATAAACTAGCACAGCAGGCATGTAATTGGCAAACAGATTTTTGTGAGGTGGTAGGAAGAATAAGGCGGTGACATATTGCCTGCATAGTAAGAGTCTAAATAGTGTAGAGCAGTACAGTGATCTAGGTGTACACATTAACAAATCTCCAAAAGTCATGATGTAGCTTAATATGGCCATAGAATTGAAAAGCAGTTAAACATTTACAGGACCTTGGTTAGATCACACTTGGAGTACTGTGAACAGTTCTGGTCTCCATATTATAAGAAGGGTATAGAGGTACTGGGGAAGGTGCAAAAAAAGATTCACAATGATGATATCTGAACTGAGCATATATATTTATCAGGAAAGGCTGAACAGGCTGGGGCTCTTCTTTCTGGAAAAGAGAAGACTGAGGGTGACCTGATAGAAGTCTTTAAGTTACTGCAAAGTTTTGACAGGGTAGACAGAGAAAAAATGTCTCCATTTGAGGAGGAGTCCAAAACTAGGGGTCATAAATATAAGACTGTCATTAATAAATCCAATCGGGCAATAGGAAACTTCTTTATCCACAGAATGGTTACAATGTGGAACATTCTACCACAAGATATGGCTGAGGTGAATAGCATATGGATACATTTAAAGGAAAGCTAAATATACACAAGAGAGAAAGGAATAGAAGTATATTCTGATAGGGCTAGGTAAAGAGTGATGGGAAAAGGTTCATGCGGAGCATAAATGTCAGCAAAGACCAGTTGGGCTGAACGGCCCATTTCTGTGGTCTACACTTTATGTAATATTCAACCTTTGCTGAAAGTGCAGGTTGTAAATAGTTGAAGCCCCAGTGTTCAGCTAGTAAAGGGAATGGTACACTATAACACCAAGTAAGGTTAATAAGACGAGCCTGTTTTGGGGTAGAATGGGAGTAAAATAAAGCTGCATTAAGTGGGTTGAGTGTGCAAGTAGATAATTGGTTCAATTTTTGTCTATCAATGCCATAACTGTTTAAAATGAAGCAACTAGACACTTACCGGCAAGACAGACAGTCAGAAGTGAAATTATTCATACACTAGGATTTGTAACAACAATGAGCAGTCCTCGATTTAGCAGACTGGTGCCCATTTGTGACGGCCCGATAATAAGCAACCAGAATTAATTACAAAACAAGAAAAAAAACTAACTCCATTTATACTGACTTTTTTAAAATATGAAAAGGGGAAACCTCTACAAATTGGTTAGCTCTTTTACTTTTTATGGAAACATTAAATAACCTGTTCTTCTGTTTTGTGTCAGGCTCATCTTGAATGCACACAGATTGGCCATACCACTCTCCACCTGTTCTTATATTCTCTATGGAGTATTCTAATTATTTTTCCAGTAAATTACAGTGTGAATTCTCAACTGGAGGTTCAGGGTGCACAATAGTATATTTTATGGCATCCAGGGCCAATATCGCCATTGTAGCAATTTCCAGGATTATACCTCATCTGAATATTGTAATTCACTGAGTAACGACAGTGCAACCAAAACTCAAAAAGCCATGTTGTAAAGCTGACTTGTTACTAATACACCTTGTATACGATTACGTTCTCATGCAATATGTAGCAATATTATAACCAAATAAGAAGTTTTAAATGGTGAACCTTGAAGCTGCAATGCCTCCCCAACCCAAAGACTAATTATAAGGAATACATCAATTTACCAAAATAATTTCTAGTTTGCTGCGTCTCTACATCAGTTTTGCATACATTTAAATTTTTCTAGGCAAAATCAAAAAAAAGAATGTAGTACCCAAACTTTTGTTGCTAATAAATACTAAATATTTAGTCTCTTGGTAGTGCAGACCTTGAGTATTGCTGTAAAAGAGACATGCTGTCAAAGCTTTTCCTCTTGCACTCATCAGGACAGATACAAGAACGCCAAATTTCAAAGGGAGCAACAATTTATACTGCATGAAAAAAGAGGTGCTGATTGGTTTGCAAGTCGACTCTGGTTGAGGCGTTGCCATGGAGAATGCACCAGGGAACTATTGTGCCCCACATTTTGTTTAATTCAAAAAAGGTGCAACCTGGACATGTTCCTTTTCGAGCGGAGGACAGGTCCCTGCGTATGAAAAGATATAGTTTCCAGCAAGCGCAAGTGAGCCACATTGCGAGCCCAACTGATGATCTTAAAAAGATTGTTCCTGTAATTCTTAGCACACTCGGGATTGTTCAGTAAGTGCTGTCCAATCGCGGAATCACCTCTAACGCTAGACATTGTGTTCTGAGTTTTGCAAGTACAGGCTGGTTGAGTATGGTCAGTACTCTGCCTATTGTGAACAACATGTCCAGACGTTGCGCCATTTTTGAATTAAACAAAGCATGGGGACAATAGTTCCCTGGTGCATTCTCCATGGCAACGCCTCAACCAGAGTCGACTTACAAACCAATCAGCACCCCTTTTCTCAAGCAGTCTAAATTGTTGCTCCCTTTGAAATTTCGCATTCTTATATCTGGTCGGATGAGTGCAAGAAGAAAAGCTTCGACAGCATGTCTCTTTTATCAGCAATACTAAATATTTATAGGGATAAGTCTAGCATATAATTTAAAATACTGTACTTCCTCAGCCTCAGCCAAAAAAAACACAAGTCTAAGCAACAAATAATATTTCAAAACGTGTTTGTTGACAGAGTATCAGCATGACAGAACTAGGTCAAATATCTCAAATGGGTGGGAGTGTGAGCTGTGAGGAGGATGTAGAGAAGCTCCAGTGTGATTTGGACACGTTGAGTGAGTGGGCAAATACATGGCAGATGCAGTATAATGTGGATAAATGTGAGGTTATCCACTTTGGTGGCAAAAACAGAAAGGCAGGTTATTATCTGAATGGCAATAGATTGGGAAAGGGGAGGTTCAGCGAGACTTGGGTGTCCTTGTGCACTAGTCGCTGAAAGTAAGCATGCAGGTGCAGCAGGCAGTTACGAAGGCAAATGGTATGTTGGCCTTCATAGCAAGAGAATTCCATTACAGAAGCAAGGATGTCTTGCTGCAATTATACACATCTGGAGTATTGTGTGCAGTTTTGGTCTCCTTATCTGAGGAAGGATGTTCTTGCTATGGAGGGAGTGCAGCGAAGGTTCACCAGACTGATTCCTGGGATGGTAGGACTGACATATGAAGAGAGATTGGGTCAATTAGGCTTATATTCGCTCGAGTTTAGAAGAATGAGAGGAGATCTCATAGAAACCTACAAAATTCTAACAGGACTGGACAGACAAGATGCAGGAAGGATGTTCCCGATGGCGGGGGAGTCCAAGACAAGGGGTCACTGTCTAAGGATAAGGGGTAAGCCATTTAGGACTGAGATGAGGAGAGATTTCTTCACCCAGAGAGTGGTGAACCTGTGGAATTCTCTACCACGGAAAGCAGTTGAGGCCAAATCATTAAATATATTCAAGGAAGAGTTAGATGTAGTTCTTAGGGCTAATGGGATCAAGGGATACGGGGAGAAAGCGGGAACAGGTTACTGAGTTTGGATGATCAGTCATGATCATATTGAATGGTGGAGCAGACTTGAAGGGCCGAATGGCCTACTCCTGCTCCTATTTTTCTATGTTTCTATCTTCACCAATTGGAAGATGCCTGATACTGGGAACCTTTAAAAGGGGGTAAAACAATGACAAAAAATTTGAGAAAAGTTTAGTAAATTATTTCTATGCTGGAATGTTTTTAATATATATTATTGAGAAAAAAAATCTCATCACACACTTATACAATAAAATTACAACCCTAGTATTTGCTGACTTCAGCTTTAACCTCATTTAGCTTTCCTGCCCTTGGCATTGCATCAGCAGACTAAGGCTTAACTATATTTTGCATCTAGGTTGCATGTTTGCTTTCCACAGTAATTAAATCATTGCAGTATTTAAAAGTGCAAGCAGTTTGCACCGTTCATCATTTACAAAACCAATAACAAGTATCATCTAAAGAGTAATTACCCCCTCTGGAATAGGTCCACATTGTAAAACTTGTGTAACTCCACTGAGAATTCCACTGTTGCTTGTACCTCGGTCATCTTTTTATTATAGAAAGATGCAAAACTTTTAGGACATCACCATGATTACCTATAAAAGACAGTAATATTTGCGGTCATCAACATCAAAAATAAAATTCTAGTATCAGGAAAATAGTCCTAATACAGTACCAACCTTGGTTTAGACATTTTCCACTGCATCATGCTAATTGGCAACAATGTTTCCTTTTCTGGTGCTCCATGGTTGCTGTCATAAGCACATTGTAAACAACTGAAAAGATAAACAGGATCTGGTTAGAATTTTATGCTTTCTAATTAATACATTATAGAAATCAGTACGTAAAGCAAATTCCATTAATTTTTTGACTTTTGAATATGTAAAAAGAACTCAAACTTCCCACATTGTTAAGGAAATTTCTGCTCTACTCCCATTTATTTGCTGCAAGATGTACAAATGCAAGAGACTCATCAGCTCTATTACTGTACCCAACTCTGGAAATTTTCAGGATTGGATTAATGGAACATATATCTTCAATATTCCCTGTGGAAGTTAAGGTTAATGGATTAAAAATACACATGCAAAGATATGAATCTTAGTTTTTTTTTAAATGAGAATAAATTGACATTCAAATATGAATGATACATTGTTAAAGTAGTAGACCAGGGTGGTGGTGGTGTTGACTGCAATTATTTATATTCCAATGATTGAGCATTCTGAAAAAGGAAACCGAAGTCGATCAATAGACAGCTCACTGGAAGGCCGATTTGACATTTTGCTTTTTCTAACACAGACGTTTTGAGACAACCAATCTACCTTATTCCTGGGTATCACAAAATGCTCTTATTTCAGTACAATGTTCCAGTCAACAAATGCACAACTATGATTATTCTCAATCTGAATTATTATAAAATGAAAATCGGACTGTAAAAATGACTTGCGGTATCTGAACCAAATTAATTAAACGGCCTGCCTGCAAAAAACTTTATTTGTGAAGAATTCCCTCAGCAAACTGTCTATTCTAAGTCATAGCAAATGGCAGGTGTCAGGTTCATGTTATACATAAAACTTGGCACCCTGCAAAAGATAAAGGGTGACAATTCTTCGTGCACAAGGCAGTTCAGAGAGGAAAATAAGATAGTTTTAAGGTGACCAAAACCTAAATGCATGTTTTTTTTTTGACTGCATAAAATCTAGGAAGTGTTAAACAGCTTCTCAGAGCAAAAGCAATTCCAGTTCGGTATTGAGTACCAAGATAGCAAACATCAAGAGAACACACAAATGAAGAGACCACGTGAGTTGAGAGAGCTGCATACAAGCGCACAAGTATAAATGGGCAAGACAGAACATCCTTGAGCAAGAGGGGAGGCATAAACAAGAGAACAAGTGTCTGCAAGACAGTGAACAAGTGAAAGCATTCCAAATCAAGATAGAATGTGCGGCAAGAGCGAGTGTTTGCAATAAACAAGAGCAAGCCAAAATCAAGATACAAAATAGTTTCAGTGCTCATGTGGAAAGAACATGTGCATACAGCAAGTAAAAAGCCCTGCATACAGTGCAAGTAAGGAAAGTGAGTATGTATAGAGTGAATGAGTGTGTAAGAATATAGAAAAAATGTGAACACAAGAGCAAGATCACAGAAGTTCAGTTCTAGCCACACCAAGGGCCAGCTGTCTAAAGAGACACACAATATGTAGCAGCACATCCCGAGGGGCACAAATCAGGGTGCACAGTTATCCAGAAGCCTTATGGCAAACATTTATGTCACTTATTCCAATTATCATGCCGTAGCCTAGCTACTTAATTTGTTCAGATAAAACTGAATGCTTTAAAAGTCCATTTTCAGAACAGATTTCAGTGGAAGCAGTTCCTCAAAATGATGAGATTGCCCGTGCTGCAAACTTTCTCAGTTTAGTTTAGTTTTTTATGTTTAGAGATACAGCACTGAAACAGGCCCTTCGGCCCACCGAGTCTGTGCCATCAACCACCCATATATACTAATCCTACACTAATCCCATATTCCTACCACATCCCCACCTGTCCCTATATTTCCCTACCACCTACCTATACTAGGGGCAATTTATAATGGCCAATTTACCTATCAACCTGCAAGTCTTTGGCATGTGGGAGGAAACCCACGCAGACACATGGAGAACTTGCAAACTCCACACAGGCAATACCCAGAATTGAACCCGGGTCGCTGGAGCTGTGAGGCTGCAGTGCTAACCACTGCGCCACTGTTTATAGTATACATACTTAGTTGCTCCAAGGTCATGGTCATGAATTAAAGCTTCCAGCCACAGACTGCTCATTATGTCTTTTCTGGCCTGTATGGGAGGCTGAAAGTCATTTGTAGGTCACTGCTGGAACTTTGCTACAGGACAAAGCTGAAGGCATCACTGTAATATAAATAGAATACAATTCTCCCTTAAATCTGTGACCTCCCTGTACAATTTGCTATTAGGTACCCTCCTCCACTCCCTTTATGAATTGAACAGCAGGGACACTAGAAAAGAACCCTGCTATAAACACTATAAATGCCCAGAAACACACTTCCATTCCTCACTATCCAATCAATAGAGAGTTAGTGCTTTATTTAAAACAAAGGCTTGCTACTTTATTTATTATGGCTTCACCTTCAACAGCTTCAAATTTAGAATCTTATCAATGACTTCTGCAAAACAAAAATTTGCTCATTCACTGACTGACTTACCTTGAAAAGAATTCAAGTAGATAAATCAGTGAAGAACCATTGTGACTAACACACTGCCTTCCCCCTATTGGTTCCATGTTCTATTGAAGAACTCTCACATTGGAATGAAATATTAAACTGCAGTAAACTGCTTTATAAATTACTGGGAGTTTGGCCATGGTGCATTTATATTGAAATGTCTCAAGTTCAAAAAGCATCTCAAAGACATCACTGTATGAAATTCTTTGCCTCGAACAGAGATCAAACACCATGTTTCTAAAAACACTGGTTACAGGTGACCAGCATTATTGAGAAGGTGCAGCCTCTTATTGCACTTGTAGCAAGTATCGCAGCTTTGCTTTAAATCCACTGCAGTTACCTGTGAGAGATTTAAGAGTCAAGGTAGATCAGCCATGATCCTATTGAAAGACAGAACAGGCTTGAAGGGCTCCTGTTTCTTATGTTCTCATGATAGAGTATAGTTAGCAACATGTTGAGAAACTAATTCCTGCACCCCTCCTTTTTCTGAGAAATAGATTACAGGAACCATTTTCCAGTTCTTGGCACAACACTTCCATATTTCTGGAGCTCCGTTCTCTTAAAGGACTTGCGTCTCAAAACAGGTCTAGTTTCCCTGTAGATTATAAGGAGAAAAATGCTCCAGGGATTCTGGCAAAAAATGTGAACCTTCCCTTTGTACCTTCTAGCTCTCAAAGCCAAAATTTGAAGTTCTGTGTATTATTGTATTTGTTAATTATCCCAAAGCTGCCTCATGTCACAATGTTTGCAGCTGGCCACTGAGAGGACATAAATACACTATTTTCACACAATGCATACAACATTCCCACATAGCTCCTATGGGATCTGAAGCAGAGTAAGGTGTGTTATTCGCATTGGCTGTATCTGATTTTTGCGTTGAACCCTGCTCCACATCTGCAGCATCACCGATATCCTCTTGCACCTGCAGTCTTGTTATTCTCTGGTTTGTAAGCTTCTGTAGCTTTAACACATCCACATAATGGCTCCTACACAAGGCCTAACCATTACTGCCTGCCTGGACATATCCCACTGAGCTCTACTCCCTCCACTTCCAGCCTCACCCATTTCTCTTCATTTTCCCCTTGCCACTCTGACAAACCACACCAGAACCACTTCATTCCTTAGCTGCACTTACTGTCTGTCCAGCCACGGAGATTTTCCTCCCGAGTTCATTCAGAAGTGCCCCACTGCTTCAATCTGGGCACTCTTCGCCTTCCCCAAACTGGCACATTGAACTAGCCCTAATCCAGTCGTTACCTGCACATTGTTCCTCTGCAGGAAATCTCTCAAGCCTCTTCCTATACCACTCTTCTCCTGCATTCTTTCAGACTCTCCCTTCCTCCTTCAACCATCTCAAACCTCTCACCACCCTTCTCCATCAAGGCTAGGAAAAAAGTCAAACACCAATTAAGATGGAAAAGAGAAACTACCGAATTAAATTATCAAGGAATATTAAAAAAAAGTACAGTATTCTACCTAAACAACAAATTAAACATCAGGGTAGGGGTAGGGCCACTCAAGGATTCACATGATAAACTCACAAGTAATGACATCAAAATAATGGAAATATTAAATAATTACTTTGCCTCATTATTTACCAGGCAGACTAACATGATGGACATGATACTGTAAGAAGAGAACTAAAAAGATATAAAAACATTAAGGATAAAAAGGAGGGGGAGACAGTTGAGAAAGTAATCAAACTTAGGAGAGGATAAAACCTCTGGTCCGGATGGATTGCATTCGTGTCCAATAGAAGTTAAAGGAAAAGATAGCAGAGGCACAATTACATATTTTATAAAAAATATATAATTTTTAAAAATCCAGTAGAAAAATCCAGTCTTCTGGCACCAATGTGGCCAATGTTCTTTTTGAATGTAGGAATCACAAGTCCAGGGAACTATAAACCAATTAGCTTAACGTTAATAACAGGAAAGATAATGGAAGCTTTCATCAAATATATAACATATAATAGAAATAGGCTAGAAACTGAAAATATAATATAGAGAAGGCAGCATGGATTTCAAAAGAGAAGGTCATACTTGACCAACCTTATTGAATTCTTTGAAGTAACAGAAAAGGGTAGTGCAGCAGATGTAATATATTTGGATTTTCAAAAGGTTTTTGATAAAGGACGACATAGTAGACTCAACTAAAGTCAGAGGACAAGTAGCAGAATGGATAGTAAGCTGGCTACAAATCAGGAGTTAAATGTAGTTAGATTGGCAAAAAGTAGGAAGCAGTGTTTCACAAGGATTGATGCTGGGACACATTGATTGTTGGTCACAATTTACTTAAATGATTTGGATTTGGGAATCGGAAGTAAATGTCAAAGTTTGCAGAGTATAGTTAATCCAGAAGTGGATTGCAACAAAATACAGGAAGACATTAATAAACTTGCTGAATGTACGTGTAATTGGCAGAAGATCAATATAGATAAGTGTGAGGTGATACATTGTGGTAGGAAGATTGAGACGGCCACATACTGCTTGGAAAATAAGTATTTAAGTGGGGTAAAGAAAGAAACACACAAATCAGTAAAAGTAGTAATGCAGGTTAATAAAGTCATAAAAAATGGGCTTTGTTTCTCGAGGGATAGAAGTGAAAAGCAGAAAAGTTATGTTAAACTTGAGAAGAACTCAAGGCACAGTGGCGCAGTGGTTAGCACCGCAGCCTCACAGCTCCAGCGACCCGGGTTCAATTCTGGGTACTGCCTGTGTGGAGTTTGCAAGTTCTCCCTGTGTCTGCGTGGGTTTCCTCCGGGTGCTCCGGTTTCCTCCCACATGCCAAAGACTTGCAGGTTGATAGGTTAATTGGCCTTTATAAATTGCCCCTAGTATAGGTAGGTGGTAGGGAAATATAGGGACAGGTTTAGGGTTAGGGTTAACCCTAGGGTTAGGGTTAGGGTGGTAGGAATATGGGATTAGTGTAGGATTAGTATAAATGGGTGGTTGATGGTCGGCACAGACTCGGTGGGCCGAAGGGCCTGTTTCAGTGCTGTATCTCTAAACTAAACTAAACTAAACTTTGATTAGACCACACAGAATACTGTGAACAGCTCTGGTCTCCATATTATATAAAAGAAAAAATATAGAGGGACTGGAGAAGATGCATAAAAGATTTAAAATAATGACACCAGAACTGAGAGGTGAAACAGGCAGGGGCTCTTTTCTCTCGAGAAAGGACCGAGGGGTAACTTACTATAGGTCTTCAACAGTACGAAATGGTCTGATAGGGTAGACGAGAGCTGATGTTTCCACTTGCAAGGCAGAGCAGAACTAGCAGCCATTAATATTCTGGAGAAACATCAATACCCAGGGAGTGGTTAGAATGTGGAATTCGCTACTGCTGTGGCTCAGCTGGCAGCACTCTCAATTGAGTCTGATGGTGTGGATTCAAGCTCCACTCTAGAGACTTGAGCATAAAATGAAGGCTGACACTCCAGTGCAGTATTGAGGGAGTGCCGCATTGTTGGCGATATCGCCTTTCGGATGAGTCATTAAAACAAGGCCCCATCTGCCGTCCCAGGTGGACGCAAAAGATCCCATGGCACTATTTCAAAGACGAGCAGGGTAGCTATCCCTGGTGTCCTGGCCAATATTTATCCCCCAATCAACAACACAAAAACATATTATCTGGTCATTGTCACATTGCTGTTTTTGGGAGCTTACTGTGTGCAAACTGGCTGCCACATTTCCTACATTACAACAGTGACTACACTTCAAAAGTACTTCATAGGCTGTAAAGCGCTTTGGGATGTACTGGGGTCATGAAAGGCGCTATAAAAATACAAGTCTTTCTTTCTTCACAGGAGCAATTGAGGCAACTAGCATAAATGCATTTAAGGGAAGCTAGGGCGGCACAGTGGCGCAGTGGTTAGCACCGCAGTCTCACAGCTCCAGTGACCCGGGTTCAATTCTGGGTACTGCCTGTGTGGAGTTTGCAAGTTCTCCCTGTGTCTGCGTGGGTTTTCTCCGGGTGTTCCGGTTTCCTCCCACAAGCCAAAAGGACTTGCAGGTTGGTAGGTAAATTGGCCATTATAAATTGCCCCTAGTATAGGTAGGTGGTAGAGAAATATAGGGACAGGTGGGGATGTGGTAGGAATATGGGATTAGTGTAGGATTAGTATATATGGGTGGTTGATGGTCCGCACAGATTCGGTGGGCCGAAGGGCCTGTTTCAGTGCTGTACCTCTAAACTAAACTAAACTAGATAAACACATGAAGGAGAATGGAATAGATGGATAGGTTGGATGAAGAAGGATGAGAGGAAACTTGTATGGAGTATAAATATTGGCATGGACCTGTTAGACCAAAACGGCTATGCTGCTTCTGCAGTACAACAGTGTCTGCACTTCAAAAGGAGTATTTCATTAGCTGTAAAGTGTTTTGCAACATCCTGAAGTTGTAAAAGGCGCTATATAAATGCAAGTTATTTTTTAATGGGGGAGGTCTGAATATCAGACCTACACAGGAGTGAGGTAGGAGGCGGTCTGACGACTAAACCCAAACAGGGAGTGAGGTAGGAAATGGTGTGATTACCAGAGCCAAGGCAGGGAAGGGTATAGGAATGGCTCAACTTTCAAGATTGGACAAGGGTGGGGATATGGGATATGTAGGACGTCCGGCATTTGCTTTGCTGCAAACAAGTATTCGTTTATAGCCTTAATACCTGATATCTCTGAATCATGCAAAGTACTAAGAGGAGCACACCAAAAATAATGGGTTTCTGCTGTCAAGTTTACATGTCAAAAATTACCAACAGCCCTCTCAAAAATCCAACCACTGGATCAAAAAAAAAATGATGTTATTGGAATTTAAAGCGGATGAATTGAATTTATTTACGAACAATAAATAAAGGATGGATCTCCAATAACATCGAAGTCATCTCCATCGTGTCCATGGTACTGTCTCCCTGCTGAATCAAGTGATAACCCTGGAGTGAAGCTTTCATTTCCAGCTACATAATACCTGGAATAGTGTGTGCAGTTTTGGTCTCCTTATCTGAGGAAGGATATTCTTGCTATAGAGGGAGTGCAGCGAAGGTTTACCAGACTGATTCCTGGGATGGCGGGACTGACGTATGAGGGGCGATTGAGTCAGTTAGGATTATATTCGCTGGAGTTCAGAAGAGTGAGGGGGGATCTCATCGAAACCTATAAAATTCTAATAGGACTTGACAGGGTAGATGCAGGAAGGCTGTTCCCGATGGTGGGGGAGTCCAGAACCAGGGGTCATAGTCTCAGGATACGGGATAAACCTTTCAGGACTGAGATGAGGAGAAATGTCTTTACCCAGAGTGGTGAGCCTGTGGAGTTTTCTACCACAGAAAGCAGTTGAGGCCCAAACATTGTATGTTTTCAAGAAGGAGTTAGATATAGCTCGGGTCTAAAGGGATCAAAGGATATGGGGCGAAAGCGGGAACAGGTTACGGAGTTGGATGATCAGCCATGATCATAATGAATGGCGGAGCAGGCTCGAAGGGCCGAATGGCCTACTCCTGCTCCTATTTTCTATGTTAGCTCCATAACTATCCCACATACCAGCTGTAGTTGAGGATGTCAAGAATGGAAATTATCCCATTTAGAAAGGGCTAGGAATAGGAGAGGAGAGCTCAAGAGTTGCGGACAGACAGGAGAACAGGGTTGGGACTGCACAGGTGACCAGTTTAAGGTGTAGTAACTATTGTCTCCAACTAATATTACACTTCTAGCTGAATGAAGCCCAATACATGTGAGACTTGACTATAATTCATTTTTGTGCTTTGCATGTCTATTACATGTAGACTATCCAGTTGTATGGACCTGTGACTTCAGCAGCTCTTATCAGTTGATATATTGGCTGTGGGGGGAAAAAGGGCTATCATTGCAGAGGCAATGAAGTGATGTATAAATTTCTGCTCAAAGGGAAGTGGAAGTATCAGTAGTGCAGTTGGGGGTAAGACATGACATGGGGTGAAGCAGAAAACGATTTACTCCAAATCTTTTGTGGAGCCTAAACATGGACATGGACCTTTTGGGCCTTATTTCTGTGCCCTATTTCTGTGCTGTAAATGCTTTGTTGTGCTTTACATTTAATTTGGAGTGTTTCATGCTGATGTTTTCCAAACTGAAAGAAGGTCTCTAATACTGACATCTCCTTGGAATCCTAAAAATCGACTTCAAACTATTTCTCATCGGAAACTCTTCCAATTTAAGTTCCATGGTTCAGATCTCATTGCTGCATGAACTGTGTCCGTGGAAATCAATGTAGAATAGAATTGAGAAATCAATTTATTGTCCCTGATGAAACCAATCCAGAAGGACCATAGAATCATACAGCAGAGAAAAGGTTATTTGGCCCATTGTGCTTATGCTGGCTCTTGGAAAGAGCTATCCAATTATTTCCACTCCTGCCACTCATTCCCAATCTTCAACCTTGGGATTTACTTAGAAATCAGACCTGCTATTCCTAACATGGAAAGGAATTAGATCACAGTTCTCATTATCAATGAGAATATTTGCCTTGTAAGAGCAAAAAGGGTAGAATCGAGTCATCCTCCAGTTGGTGGGCAAGTTGCTAGACACCCAAATTACTTAATTTTACAGAAACCATGAATGAGTAATGTTTTCTAATGCTTCTAATTTGTTACTTCATTTCAGGGGGAACAGATTGTTTGACTTATTTTGTTCAATGTAAGCAATTTCATTAATGGCAAACAAGGAAATCAAACCCATGTCATAACGTTGGCTTTGAATTCTATTGTTTTGGATTGGAGGTCATCAGCCAACAGCCAAGAGGTGGTTCGAATCAGGCAGAGTCAACATGGTTTTGTGAAAAGGAAATCATATTTAACCAATTTATTGGAGTTCTTTTGAAGAAGTAGCATGTGCTGTGGATAATGGGGAACTGGTGGATGTACTGTATTTGGATTTCCAGAAGCATTTGCTAAGGTGCCAGATCAAAAGTTATTGTGGAAAATAAAAGCTCATGGTGTAGGGGGTAACATTTTGGCATGGATAGAAGATTGGCTAGCTAACAGGAAACAGAGAGTAGGCATAAATAGGTCATTTTCTGGCTGGCAAGATGTAACAAGTGATGTGCCACAAGGATCAGTGCTGGGGCCTCCACATTTTACAATCCATATAACTGACATGGATGAACGGACCGAATGTATGGTTACTCTATTTGCTGATGGCACAAAGATAGGTAGGAAAGTAAGTTGTGAAGAGGACATGAGGCTGCAAAGGGATATAGATAGATTAAGTGAGTGAGTGGGCAAAGATCTGGCAAATGGAGTATAATGTGGGAAAGTGGGAAATTGTCCACTTTGGCAGGAAGAATAAAAAAGCATATTATCTAAATAGTGAGAGATTGCAGAGCTCTGAGATGTAGAGGGATCTGGGGGTGTCCTAGTGCATGAATCGCAAAAGGTTAGTATGCAGGTACAGCAAGTAATTGGGAAAACTAATAGAATGTTATTGTTTATTGTAAGGGGAGTTGATAATAATCGTTATACAGGGCATTGGTGAGATCATACCTGGAGTACTGTGCACAATATTGGTCTCCTTATTTAAGGAAGTAATTAAATGCGTTGGAAGCAGTTCAAAGAAGGTTTAATAGACTAATACTTGGAATGGGCAGGTTGTCTTAAGAGGAAAGGTTGGACAGGCTGGACTTGTATCCGCTAGTGTTTAGAAGAGTAAGGGGCAACTTGATTGCAACATACAAGATCCTGAGGGGTCTTTACAGGGTGGATGTGGAAAGGATACTGCCTCTTGTGGGAGAATCTAGAACTAGGGGTCTAGGGGCGGCACAGTGGCGCAGTGGTTAGCACCGCAGTCTCACAGCTCCAGCGACCCAGGTTCAGTTCTGAGTACTGCCTGTGCGGAGTTTGCAAGTTCTCCCTGTGACTGCGTGGGTTTCTGCCGGGTGCTCTGGTTTCCTCCCACAGCCAAAGACTTGCAGGTTGATAGGTAAATTGGCCATTGTGAACTGCCCCTAGTGTAGGTGTGTGGTAGGAGAATGGTGGGGATGTGGTAGGGAATATGGGATTAATGTAGGATTAGTATAAATGGGTGGTTGTTGGTCGGCACAGACTCGGTGGGCCGAAGGGCCTGTTTCAGTGCTGTATCTCTAAATAAATAAATAAAATCTCCATATCACCATAGAAAATGTTTGCTCTTTCCATAACAAGGCCCTTCCCATCCATGATCCATCTTTGGCAAGTCAATATCCTGGCCCCATTTGAATCCTAATTTACTGATGGCAACATCTTCCAATCAGCAAGGTACATTTCATCAAATTTCCTATCCAAACTGCCATGGGAGGCAGTGTGATAGTCATCTCCAAATTCCACTTTTTTTTTTATTTGTTCACGGGATGTGGGCATTGCTGGCTAGGTCAGCATTTATTGCCCATCCCTAATTGCCCTTGAGAAGGCGGTAGCGAGCTGACTTCTTGAACCATTGCAGTTCTTGCAGTGTAGGTACACCAGTGTTAGGAAGGGAGTTCCAGGATTTTGACCCAGTAACAGCGAAGGAACAGCGATATAGGTCCAAGTCAGGATGACGTGTGGCTTGGAGGAGAACTTGCAGGTGGTAGTGTTCCCATGTATCTGCTTCTCTTGTCCTTCTAGGTGGTAGAGGTCGCAGGTTTGGAAGATACTGTCGAAGGAGCCTTGGTGAATTGCTGCAGTACATCTTGGAGATGGTACACACTGCTGCCAGGGTGCATCGGTGATGAAGGGAGTGAATGCTGAAGGTGGTGGATGGGGTGCCAATCTAGCGGGCTGCTTTGACCTGGATGGTGTTGAGCTTCTTGAGTGTTGTTGGAGCTGCACCCATCCAGGCAAGTGGAGAGTTTTCCATCACACCCCTGACTTGTGCCTTGTAGATGGTTGACAGGCACTGGGGAGACAGGGAGAGAGTTACTTGCTGCAGAATTCCTAGCCTTTGACCTCCTCTTTTATGTGGCTGGTCCAGTTCAGTTTCTGGCAAATGGTAATGCCACTGTACATCAAGGAGAGATGGTTAGATTCTCTCTTGTTGGAGTTGGTCATTGTCTGACACTTGTGTGGTGTGAATGTTACTGGTCACTTATCAGCCCAAACCTGGATGTTGAATCAGGTCTTGCTGCATATGGACATGGGCTGCTTCAGTGTCTGAGGAGTCGTGAATTGTTCTGAACATTGTGCAGTGAACATCCCCACTTCTGACCTTACGTTGGAGGGAAGGTCATTGATGAAGCAACTGAAGATGGTTGGGCCGAGGGCACTACCCTGAGAAACTCCAGCACTGATGTCCTGGGACTGAGATTATTCACCTCCAACAACCATAACCATCTTCCTTTGTGCTAGATATGACTCCAACCAGCAGAGAGTTTTCCTCCTGATTCCCATTGACTAGTGTTGTTAGGGTTCCTTGATGCTACCTTCGGTCAAATGCTGCCTTGATGTCAAGGAAAATCACTCTCACCTCACACCTTTCAGATTCTAGAAGGCAGACAAGAGCAAGTGGCAGAAGTGAAATAGGGCAGAAAGTTGAATTTATAAATTTGTTTTATAAAATTTCTGAAGTTCATAGAGTATCATCCCAAGGCACTTCTCAGATGCATAAAGAAAACTGAAGCTGCCCAAAGGAGTGGTGAACCTAGTCTTGATTAAAGATGTAGTTTTGAAGAAGGAAATTAAATGAAGAGGTATTCAGCAAGTTTGAGAGATTCCAAAGAGCGACATCTGGACTGTTGAAAGTATAGCCAATGGTGAAACAGGGGTACAGATGAGGTCAGAGACAAAGGATTAGAGAAGTCAGATGGGAATGTAGTGCTGGGAAAGGTCACAAATATAGAAAAGGGCTAGGCAGCAGACAGATTTAAAGACACCGACAAAATTCTTAAATGGTGGGGCGCGCGGACAGAAGGGGTGGCATGGGGAGAGGGCGGGGGCGAGGGGACGGGCGGGGGTGTGGGGATGGTGGGGTGAGCGGGGACGGGGGGCGCAGGGACAGAGGAAGGGGCGAGGGGACAGATGGGGGGCGTGGGGAGGGGCTCGGTGACAGGTGGGGGGGGGGGTCTCTGGGACCGAAGGGGGACGCAACAACAGAAGGGGGGCGCGGGGAGAGAAGGGGGGCGCAGGGACAGGGGCGGGGTGGGGGGCGCAGGTCCGGGGGGGGGGGCCCGCAGGGCAGGGGGGGGTTGGGCACAGGGACGGGGGTGGGGGAGGGGGGCGCAGGGACAGCAGATGGCTGTGGAAACTGAACCTGGTTTAGAGAGCTGAAGCTTGCAGAGGCGTAAAGGGACCACAAGATCACCAGATATCACACTATCCATGGATGTCCAGCTTGGAAGTGCTTGGAGACGGCAGCAAAGATAACAATATTGAAAAGTCTGGGAGATCCAAACCACTGCAACTGGGATGAGTTTGAGACTTTTAACAAAAAAGGATATCATTAATAAGGACTCTGTAATATATAAGCACGGTGCGAGATTTTCAAGTGTTGTATAAATAAAGAAAATACCTTTGTTTGTAATTTGGGGTATCAACTATTTGCAAAGTACTATTTAGTTAATTGCGATTTCTTTTAGTTTAGTTGTTTTAAAGAAGACTTAGAACGTGAAATCTTGTCATGTAATTCATTAAATTGGTCTGCAGGTTCATATCTCATAGATTTCACATTAACGATCTCTCAGAGGTCGTAACACCCCCTGAGTATGGAATCTCTGATCACAACTGCATTTCTACACTTTACTGCTCCCTCCTGTATAGTCCCTTGCTTATTGGTGTCATGTCTAGACTGCACTCCTTCAGGGTATCGTCACTCCCAGCAGTCTGCAATGCTGATTATCTGTTGAGTATGGCACACACCCCGAAGACTCCTGCACTTCTGTGATGGAATAGGTATAATAGACTTAATTAAGTAGCATTTGGAAATAGTTAGTGTATCATGCCTTTTAGAAGTAAAAATTGAACAAATGGTCAGTTTTTAGAACTCACTAACATTCCCCTTTAAGAAAGCAGAGTTAAATATTTCAAAGTCCCTGTCAGAATAGAATTTCTGTTGCCAGGGACTTGGAAGGTAGACACACACATTGAAATATCCTGTGTGACCTCAGTAAGAGGTAGCAATAAACTTAATTAGTTTATGAGGCTGTTGATGCAGACAGATTGGCTCTGGAGGTTGCTTTAAGGTACCATGAAAAAGGCAATTATAGAAAATGGACTCACATGAACGAGAGGTCAAGAAAACACAATTATAAACATTTTGAACAGATAAAGGCTTACAATTTCAGAAAAACAAGGATTTCCAGTAAAACATTAAGCGGAAATGGTAATTAAAGATATGGATTTTAAAAAGGACCACAGGAAGGTCATATAAATGCTGGAAGTCAAATGACACTTTAGAAATAGTATAAAAATGAGAGGTTTTGAAAGCAAAGTTTAGGGGTGTTGTATCCTCAAACAATACTTCTCATCCCATGCCTTGCTTGGGGGAATTTAAGGCAAAAGTTGACTTTAAATTTTGATGGATATTCTGGGTATTCTTAGCTAATTTTGCTGTAACATTAGCAAGGTTAAACTTTTGGATTCTATGTTAGAAATATGAATGTGTGTTACATCCCTCAGTAATATTTGATATTGTGATATAATTATCCACTTAAGAAGTTTACTACATGTTAAATGCTTTAATAAATCTAGAAAAATTAATAAATCGTCTCATGTAGTATTAGAGTCACAGAATTTTACAGAAACAGGTCCTTTGGCCCAACGCGCCTGCGTCGACGATCAAGCACCCGTCCTAACTAATCCCATTTCCCCACACTTGGCCCGTAGCCTTGTATGTTATGGCGTTTCAAGTGTTCATCTAAATACTTCTTGAATGTCGTGAGTGTCCCTGCCTCTACCACCCCTTCAAGCAGTGTTTTCCAGATTCCAACCACCCTCTGGGTGAAAACATTTCTCAACTCCCCTCTAAACCTCCTGCCACTTATCTTAAATCTATGCCCCCTGATTACTGACCTCTTCGCTAAGGGAAAAGGTTTCTTCCTAGCTATCCTATCAATGCCCCTCATAATTTTGTATACCTCAATCAGGTCCCCCCTCAGCCTTCTCCGTTCCAAGGAAAACAACCCCAGCCTATCCAGTCTCTCTTCGTAACTGAAATGCTCCAGCCCAGACAACATCCTGGTGAATCTCCTCTGCACCCTCTGCATTGCAATCACATCCTTCCTATAGTGTGGCGACCAGAACTGTACACAGTACTCCAGCTGTAGCCTAACCAGCGTTTTATACAGCTCCATCATAACCTCCCTGCTCTTATATTCTATGCCTCGGCTAATAAAGGCAAGTATCCCGTATGCCTTCCTAACCACCTTATCTCCCTGTGCTGCTGCCTTCAGTGATCTATGGACAAGCACCCCAAAGTCCCTCTGACCCTCTGTACTCCCTAGGTCCTACCATTCATTGTATATTCCACTGCCTTGTTAGACCTCCCAAAGTGCATCACCTCACACTTCTCAGAATTAAATTCCATTTGCCACTGCTCCGCCCATCTTACCAGCCCACCTATATTATCCTGTAGTCTAAGGCTTTCCTCCTCACTATTTACGAGACCACCAATTTTCGTGTCATCTGCGAACTTACTGATTATACCTCCTATATACACGTCTAAATCATTAATGTACATTACAAACAATAAGGGTCCCAGCACCAATCCCTGCGGTACCCCACTGGTCACAGGCCTCCATTCACAAAAACAACCCTCTACCATCAGCCTCTGCCTCCTGCCACTAAGTCAATTTTGAATCCAATTTACCAAATTACCCTGGATCCCATGGGCTTTTACTTTCTTAATCAATCTCCCATGCAGGACCTTATCAAAAGCCTTACTGAAGTCCATGTAGACTACACCAACTGCTTTAACCTCATCTACACATCTAGTTACCGTCTCGAAATTCAATCAAATTTGTTAGACACGATCTCCCCCTGCCAAAGTCATGCTGACTATCCCTGATTAATCCCTGCCTCTCCAAGTGGAGATTAATCCTGTCTCTCAGAATTTTTCCAATAATTTCCCTCCCACTGATGTTAGACTCACCGGCCTGTAATTACCTGGTTTATCCCTGCTACCCTTCTTGAATAATGGTACCACATTCGCTGTCCTCCAATCCTCTGGTAACTCTCCCATGGCCAGAGAGGATCTGAAAATTTGTGTCAGAGCCCCCGTTATCTCCTCCCTTGCCTCACATAACAGCCTGGGATACATTGCATCTGGGCCTGGGGATTTATCAACCTTTAAGCCCGCTAATACAGCCAATACTTCCTCCTTTACAATGCTAATTTGATCAAGTATATCACAGTCACCCTCCCTGATCACTACACCTGCATCGTCCCTCTCCATAGTGAACACAGATGAAAAGTCATCGTTCAAAACCTCCTCTATGTCCTCCAGTTCCACACATAGATTACCTCTATTATTCCTAATGGGCCCCACTTTTTCCCTGGTTATCCTCTTGCCCCTAACATACTAATAAAACGCCTTGGGATTTTCCTTTATCTTGTCTGCTAGTGATTTTTCATGCCCCCTCTTCAATCTCAATTACTTTTTTTAAGTACTCCCCTACACTTTCTATACTCCTCTAGGGCCTCACTGTTTTCAGCACTCTGAATCTGCCATAAGCCTCCTTTTTTTCCCTTCTCAAATCCCCTTTATCCCTTGACATCCAGGGTTCCCTTGACCCTGTTGGTCCTATTCATCACCTTTACAGGAACATGCTGCACTTGAACCCTCACAATTTCCCTTCTAAATGATTCCCACTGGTCTGATGCAGACTTTCCTATAAGAAGCTGCTCCCAGTTTGGCCAGATCCTGTTTTATCATATAGAAATCTGCCTTCCCCCAATTCAGTACCTTTATTTCCGGTCCCTCTTTGACCTTTTCCATAGCAACCTTAAATCTTAGAGTTATGGTCACTATCCCCGAAATGCTCCCCCACTGCCACTTCTACCACTTGTCCGGCTTCATTCCCTAGGATTAAGTTCAGTACCGCCCCTCCTCTTGTAGGACTCTCTACGTGCTGGCTCAAAAAGCTCTCCTGAATGCACTTGAAGAATTCTGCCCCCTTTAATCTTTTTGCACTCATACTATCCCCTCTAATATAGGGGAAGTTGAAATCCCCTACTATTATTACCCTATTATTTTTGCACCTCTCTGAGATCTGCCTACATATCTGCTCCTCTACTACTGCCTGACTGTTTGGAGGGCTGTAGTACACTCCCAGTCAAGTGATTGCCCCCTTTTTGTTTTTAAGTTTTACCCATATGGCCTCATTAGAGGAACCTTCTAAGATATCATCCCTCCTTACTGCTTAATCAACAGTGCAATGCCACCTCCTCTTTTACAACCCACCACCTCCCCCCACCCCCCCATCACGTCTAAAGATTCTATACCCTGGGATATTAAGCTTCCCTTACCTCAACCATGTCTCAGTGAGAGCAATAATATCATATTCCCATGTGTTAATCAACGCCCTCAATTCATCTTCCTTGCTAGTCTTACTAGTAAGACTCCTTGCATTAAAATAGATACAATCCAACCTTGCATTATTTGCCTGAGCCTTACCATTTACTCTGTCCTCTGGACTGACTTAGCTTCACATTTATATTTGATTGTACAACACCCCCTACTATGCTTCCACTCTGTATCCTATCCCGCTGCTAAATTAGTTTAAACACCCCCCCAACAGCAATAGGAAACCTCCCAGCAAGGATGCTGGTCCCATTCTGGTTCAGGTTCAATCTTATACAGATCCCACCTTTGCCAGAAACAGGCCCAGTGATCCAGGAAAATAAAGCCTTCCCTCCTGCACCATCTCTTCAGCCATGCATTCATCTGCTCTAACCTCCTATTCATATACTCACTAGCCCATGGCACCGGGAGAAACCCAGAGATTACAACCTTTGAGGACCTACTTTTTAATCTGCTGCCTAGCTCCGTAAATTCTTTTTGCAGGACCTCGTCCCTCTTTCTACCTATGTCATTGGTACCAACGTGGACCATGACCTCCAGCTGTGCATCCTCACCCTCCAGAATACTTTGTAGCTGCTCAGTGATATCCAAGACCCTTGCACCAGGGAGGCAACATACCATCCTGGAATCACGTCTGCAACCACAGAAACGCCTAATGTTCCTCTAACCATAGAATCCTCTACCACTATTGCCCTCTTGTCCCTTTTTCTGCATCCCAGCACAGCCAAGTCAGCCATGACATTCCAGTCATGACTCTCGGTGCATTCTCCAGAGGAACCCTCTCTCTCATCGGTACTCAGAACTGAATACCGGTTAGAAAGTGGGATGTCCTCTGGGGACTCCTGCACTACCTGCCCTGACTTCTTTGTCCATCAGGCAGCAACCCAGTCACCCCCCCAACTGCGCTTGCCTAGGCACCGGCTTGACTAGCTCCTGAAACGTGCCATCCACGTAGACCTCCACCTCACGGATGCGCCAGTGACTCCAGCCGAAGTTCAAGCTTCTGCAACCGGAGACACTTTCTGCAGACATGTTTGCCAAGGTCACATGGCACATCCATTGCTTCCCACATTGCACAGGAGGTACATTCCGCTTGGCCAAGCTGCCCCGCAATTACTTACTTTTACAATGAAAAAAAAAACTTGCTTGTGTAATATCTTACCAGCTATTTACAAACAACTTTTATCCCCTGCTGTACCTTTGAGGCCGAGAAAGAAAAAGACCAAAGAGCACCTTCCACCGTCCCCAGCCAACGTAAATACGCACACTTAACTTACAGCCTCACTCATGCAAAAAGCACTAGTATAGCCAGTAAATACTAAAAATTTACAGGTAGCTATCCTAGGGCTTTAATTTAAAAGGAACCTTTTTTTAAAAACTCCAATCAATCACTGTTATAACAGCTGCCGCCCACCAACCAGTCAGTGCACAGAATTACAGTGATGTCACTGTTCGTTTTTTTTACACTAAATCCAAATAAAGCACACGCAGAAACAGTCAGAGAGTCCACTGCCGCCGTCCCCGACTTCAGGTTAGTGAAGAGCCTCGAGCCCCGCTCTTTTACAGGTCCGATTCCACACCCGACTCCTTTCAGGTCTGCTGCCGTCATCCACGACTTCAGGTTAGTGAAGAGCCTCGAGCCCCGCTCTTTCTTTTACAGGTCCGATTCCACTCCCGACTCCTTTCAGGTCTGATGCCGCCATCCCCAACTTCAGGTTAGTGAAGGGCCTCGAGCCCCGCTCTTTCTTTTGTAGGGCTGATTCCACTCCCGACTCCTTTCAGGTCTGCTGCCACCGTCCCAGACTTCAGGTTATTCTGTATATAACTACAAGAACCCCCTCGCTGTGTCTCTTTAAGTGGAGAGATACGTACTGAACAGAGTTTCCCAGACCTTATAATATCTGGGATATTTATGACTTAGCCATATATATTAAAATAGGCTATCTAAAAGATGGTAATATTCTCTGTTGGTTTTCTTTCTTTGATGGAAAGCTAGTACAATTCTTTGGACCTAAATAAGTGTCTGAGAATTTGTCTGGTTTAAAGTTAATTAAAGGAGATTTATAGGGAAGAACTCCTGATTTGGTTTAGTGCCTAAAAGGGGTAAAAGTCATAAATCACTTCACCTCTGCCTCTTCCTAATCTACCTACTCCTCTTGTCAACTGAAATGACAGATACTTCCACTGATCTGCTCCATCACTGGTGCTTCCACCTTAAAAGAACCTCATCCAGCTGCCATCTTAAACCAAGATTCTCTGCAGTTTGCTCCCCTCCATTGCTCAGTTTTGAAACAGAATAAACGGGTCTTTTAGGAATAAACGGGTCTTTTTCCGGTTGGCAGGCAGTGACTAGTGGGGTACCGCAGGGATCAGTGCTTGGGCCCCAGCTATTCACAATACATATTAATGACTTGGGTGAGGGAACTAAATGTAACATTTCCAAGTTTGCAGACGACACAAAGCTGGGGGGGGAATGAGAGCTGTGAGGAGGATGCAAAGAGGCTCCAATGTGATTTGGACAAGTTGGGTAAGTGGGCAAATGCATGGCAGATGCAGTTAACGTGGATAAATGTGAGGTTATCCACTTTGGTTGTAAAAACAGAAAGGCAGATTATTATCCGAATGGTGATAGATAGAGAAAGGGGGAGGTGCAACGAGACCTGGGTGTCCTGATACACCAGTCGCTGAAAGCAAGCATTCAGGTGCAGCAAGCAGTTAGGAAGGTGAATGGTATGTGGCCTTCAAAGCAAGAGGATTTGAGTACAAGTGCAAGGATGTCTTAGTGCAGTTATACAGGGCCTTGGTGAGACCACATCTGGAGTATTGTGTGCAGTTTTGGTCTTCTTATCTGAGGAAGAATGTTCTTGCCATGGAGGAAGTGCAAGGAAGATTTACTAGGCTGATTCCTGGGATGACAGGATTGACGTATGAGGAGAGATTGGGTCGTATAGGCCTATACTCACTAGAGTTTAGAAGAATGAGAGGGGATCTCATAGAAACCTATAAAATTCTAACAGGACAAGACAGGCTAGATGCAGGGAGGATGTTCCCGTTGGCAGGTGAGTCCAGAACCAGGGGTCACAGTCTCTGGATACGGGGTATGCCATTTAGAACCGAGATGAAAAGAAATTTCTTCATTCAGAGGATGGCGAACCTGTGGAATTCTCTACTGCAGAAGGCAGTGGAGGCCAAGTCATTAAATATATTCAAGAAGGAGACTGATATATTTCTTAACGCCAAAGGGATCAAGGGATATGGGGAGAAAACGGGAACAGGGAGACGATCAGCCATGATCTTTTTTGAATGGCGCAGCAGGCCCAAAGGGCCAAATGGCCTACTCCTGCTCCTATTTTCTATGTTTCTATGAAACCATTTTTTTCCAGCTCCAGGAAACAATTTTTCTTTTTATTCATTCATGGGATGTGGGCGTCACTGGCGATGCCAGCATTTATTACCCATCCCTAATTGCCCTGGAGAAGGTGGTGGTGAGCTGCCTTCTTGAACCGCAACAGTCCATGTGAGGTAGGTACACCCACAGTGCTGTTAGGAATGGAGTTCCAGGATTTTGACCCAGCGACAGTGAAAGAACGGTGATATAGTTCCAAGTCAGGATGGTGTATGACTTGGACGGGAACTTGCAGGTGGTGATGTTCCCATGCATCTGCTGCTCTTGTCCTTCGAGGTGGTAGAGGTCGCGGGTTTGGAAGGTGCTGTCGAAGGAGCCTTGGTGCGTTGCTGCAGTGCATCTTGTAGATGGTACACACTGCTGCAACTGTGCATCAGTGGTGAAGGGAGTGAATGTTTGTGCATGGTATGCCAATCAAACGGGCTGCTTTGTCCTGGATGGTGTCGAGCTTCTTGAGTGTTGTTGGAGCTGCACCCATCCAGGCAAGTGGAGAGTATTCCATCACACTCCTGACTTGTACCTTGTAGATGACGGACAGGCTTTGGGGTGTCAGGAGGTGAGTTACTCGCCGCAGGATCCCTAGCCTTTGACCTGCTCTTGTAGCCACGGTATTTATATGGCTACTCCAGTTCAGTTTCTTGTCAATGGTAGCCCCTAGAATGTTGATAGTGGGGGATTCAGCAATCGTAATGCTACTGAATGTCAAGGGGAGATGGTTAGATTCACTCTTGCTGGAGATGGTCATTGCCTGGCACTTGTGTGGCGCAAATGTTACTTGCCGCTTATCAGCCCAAGCCTGGATATTGTCCAGGTCTTGAAGCATTTCGACACGGACTGCTTCAGTATTTGAGGAGTCACGAGTGGTGCTGAACATTGTGCAATCATCAGCGAACATCCCCACTTCTGACCTCATGATTGAAGGTAGGTCATTGATGAAGCAGCTGAAGATGGTTGGGCCTAGGACACTACCCTGAGGAACTCCTGCAGTGATGTCCTGGAGCTCAGATGATTGACCTCCAACAACCACAGCCATCGTCCTTTGCGCTAGGTATGACTCCAACCAGCAGAGAGTTTTCCCTCTGATTCCCATTGACTCCAGTTTTGCTAGGGCTCCTTGATGCCATACTCGGTCAAATGCTGCCTTGATGTCAAGAGCAGTCACTCTCACCTCACCTCAAGTTCATCTCTTTTGTCCATGTTTGAACCAAAGCTATAATGAAGTCAGGAGCTGAGTGGCTCTGGCGGAACCCAAACTGAGCATCACTGAGCAGATTATTGCTAAGCAAGTGCTGCTTGATGGCACTGTTGATGACACCTTCCATCACTTTACTGATGATTGAGAGTAGAGCGATGGGGCGGTAATTGGTCGGGTTGGACTTGTCCTGCTTTTTGTGTACAGGACATACCTGGGCAATTTTCCACATTGCCGGGTAGATGCCAATGTTGTAGCTATACCGAAACAGCTTGGATAGGGGCGCGGCAAGTTCTGGAACACAGGTCTTCAGTACTATTGTCGGAATATTGTCAGGACCCATACCTTTTGCACCCAGTGCCTTCAGTCGTTTCTTGATATCACACAGAGCGAATCGAATTGGCTGAAGTCTGGCATCTGCAATGCTGGGGACTTCAGGAGGGGGCCGAGATGGATCATCAACTTGGCACTTCTGACTGAAGATTGTTGCAAATGCTTCAGCCTTATCTTTCGCACTGGCGTGCTGGGCTCCCCCATCATTGAGGATGGGGATATTTGTGGAGCCACCTCCTCCAGTTAGTTGTTTAATTGTCCACCACCATTCACGACTGGATATGGCAGGACTGCAGAGCTTAGATCTGACCCGTTGGTTATGGGATCGCTTAGCTCTGTCTATTGCATGGTGCTTATGCAGTTTGGCATGCAAGTAGTCCTGGGTTGTAGCTTCACCAGGTTGACACCTCATTTTGCAGTATGCCTGGTGCTGCTCCTGGCATGTCCTCCTGCACTCTTCATTGAACCAGGGTTGGTCTCCTGGCTTGATGGCAATGGTAGAGTGGGGGATATGCTGGGCCACGAAATTACAGATTGTGGATGAGTACAATTCTGCTGCTGCTGATGGCCCACAGCACCTCATGGATGCCCAGTTTTACATTGCTGGATCTGTTCGAAATCTACCCCATTTAGCACGGTGATAGTGCCACACAACACGGTGGACGGCATCCTCAATGTGAAGTTGGGACCTCATCTCCACAAGGACTGTGTGGTGGTCATTCCTACCAATACAGTCATGGACAGAAGCATCTGCGGCAGGCAGATTGGTGAGGACAAGGTCAAGTATGTTTTTCCCTCATGTTGGTTCCCCCACCACCTGCCGCAGACCCAGTCTAGCAGCTATGTCCTTTAGTACTTGGCCAGCTCAGTCAGTAGTGGTGCTACCGAGCCACTCTTGGTGATGGACATTGAAGGCCCCCACCCAGAGTACATTTTGTGCCCTTGCCACCCTCAGTACTTCCTCTAAGTGATGGTCAACATGGAGGAGTACTGATTCATCAGCTGAGGGAGTGCAGTAGGTGGTAATCAGTAGGAGGTTACCTTGCCCATGTTTGACCTGATGCCATGAGACTTCATGGGGTCCGGAGTTGATGTTGAGGATTCCCAGGGCAACTCCCTCCCTATGGTAGACCACTGTCCATCCACCTCTCCTGGGTCTGTCCTGCCGGTGGGACAGGACATACCCAGGGATAGTGATTGCAGTGTTTGGGACATTGTCTGTGAGGTATGCTTCCGTGAGTATGACTATGTCAGGCTGTTGCTTGACTAGTCTATGGGACAGCTCTCCAAACTTTGGCACAAGCCCCCAGATGTTAGTAAGGAGGACTTTGCAGGATCGACAGGGCTGGGTTTGCCATTGTCGTTTCCGGTGACTAGGTCGATGCCGGGTGGTCCGTCCGGTTTCATTCCTTTTTATTGACTTCGTAGCGGTTAGGTGCAACTGAGTGGCTTGCTAGGCCAATGGTTGTCTTGTGATGAAATCTGCAGTTTGCGGAACCCATAGGGGTCACAAAAAACGTAATACTTTAGAAAGCCTAGAGCAGTATAGAAAGAGCAAGGTCATAGAGTTATACAACACAGGAACAGGCCCTTCGGCCCATCGTGCCCATGCCAGCCATCAAGCACCTATCTATTCTAATCCCATTTTCCAGCACTTGGCCCGTAGCCTTGCATGCTATGGCTGATATCAAGTGCTGATCTAAATACTTATTAAATATTGTGAGGGTTCCTGCCTCTACCACCCCTTCAGGTCATGTCTTCCAGATTCCAACCACCCTCTGGGTGAAAACATTTTTCTTCAAATCCCCTCTAAACCTCCTGCCCCTTACCTTAAATCTATGCCCCCTGGTCATTGACACCTCTGCGAAGGGAAAAAGTTTCTTCCTATCTGCCCTATCTATGCCCCTCATAATTTTGTATACCTCAATAAGGTCCCCCCTCAGCCTTCTCTGCTCTAAGGAAAACAACCCTAGCCTATCCAGTCACTCTTCATAGCTGAAATGCTCCAGCCCAGGCAACATCCTGGTGAAACTCCTCTGCACCCTCTCCAGTGCAATCACATCCTTCCTATAGTTTGGTGACCAGAACTGTACACAGTACTCCAGCTGTGGCCTAACTAGCGTTTTATACAGCTCCATCATAACCTCCCTGCTCTTATATTCTATGCCTCAGCTAATAAAGGCAAGTATCCCATATGCCTTCCTAACCACCTTATCTACCTGTGCTGCTGCCTTCAGTGATCTATGGACAAGTACACCAAGGTCCCTCTGTACTTCCTAGGGTCCTACCATCCATTGAATATTCCCTTGCCTTGTTAGTCCTCCCAAAATGCATCACCTCACACTTCTCAGGATTAAATTCCATTTGCCACTGCTCTGCCCATCTATGTCGTATTGCAATCTAAGGCTTTCCTCCTCGCTATTTACGACACCACCAATTTTCATGTCATCTGCAAACTTACTAATCATACCTCCTATATTCATGTCTACATCACTAATGTAAATTACAAACAGCAAGGGTCCCAACAACGATCCCTGCAGTACACCACTGGTCACAGGCTTCCACTCCCAAAAACCACCCGTGACCATCACCCTCTGCCTCCTGCCACTAAGCCAATTTTGGATCCAATTTGCCAAATTGCCCTGGATCCCATGGGCTGTTACCTTCTTAACCAATCTCCTATGCAGGACCTTATCAAAAGCCTTAATGAAGTCCATGTAGACGACATCAACTGCCTTACCCTCATCTACACACCTCGTCAGCTCCTTGAAAAATTCAATCAAATTTGTTAGACACGATCTCCCCCTGACAAAGCCATGCTGACTATCCCTGATTAATACCGAGGAATAGAATACAAAGGCAGGCAAGTAATGCTGGAACTGTATAAAACGCACAGCTGGAGTACTGCATACAGTTCTGGTCACCACACTATAGGAAGGACATAATTGCACTGGAGAGAGTGTGGAGGAGATTTACAAGAATGTTGCTAGGGCTTGAAAGTTGCAGCTATGAGGAAAGACTGGATAGGTTAGGGCTGTTTTCCTTAGAACAGAAGAGGCTGAGGGGCGACTTAATTGAGGTGTATAAAATTATGAAGGGCCTAGATAGAGTTTCCCCTAGCTGATAGTTCAATTACCAGGGGGCAAGAGTTAAGGTAATTGGTAGAAGGATTAGAGGGGATATGAGGAAAAACTTTTTCACCCAGAGGGTGGTAGTTGTCTGGAACTCACTGCCAGGAACGGTGGTGGAGGCAGAAACCCTCAACTCATTGAAAAGGTACCTGGACCAGCACCTAAAGTGCTGTCACCCGCAAGGCTATGGACCAGGTGCTGGAAGGTGGATTTGATTGGGCATCTAGCTTTTTCAGCCAGCACAGAGGAGATGGGCTGAATGGCCTCTTTCTGTGCCGTAACGTTTCTATGGTTCTATGGGAATGTGCGCGAACTGTGATCTGAACAGATGATGTGTCGAATGTTCTGGCAAGTGGTCTGACCCTAGTCTGTAACGTTAGTTTCAATTTTTTGGGGAACAGACTGTACCAGCAGCCTGAAACGAAGCTTCGAATTGCTGGGATAACTAAAAAAAAAGCTGGCTGGAGTCAAATAGAAGACAGAGAGCCATTGGGGCTAATGACAAGATGATGCATTGCAGACAGGTTGGGAAAAGTATAGGCTAGATCCAGGGGTTATCGCTGTTACTTAGAATAACTGGTTAATTAGACCTGACCGTACTGGGCACAGGGTGGTCACTAAAGGGCTAGGATAAAGGATACAGGATGGTATTGGATCCACACTGTCAAGTTTGGCACGAGAAGAGAAATGAGAAAATGAGAAGGCTCTAGAGAAGTACGCCACTGTTTTGAACTGAAAAAGTTCTGGAAAAGTGAACTGCTGTCCGAAGACCTTAACTGTGAAGTTTGTGTTGAAAGGAAACTGCTAAATCGCTGAAGTAGCTGAAAATATACTTAAGAAATTTCAGAACTTTGAAGGACCGTGCAGCGCTAACAGTACTCTATATGCTGAGTAGACTGACTAGTAAATCTGAAAGATTTATCTTTGTTGTATCTGAAAGAACAAATTACACATTCACTATCTTGACTGCAGTATACTGATATACTGGTAATTCAAGTTTAATTTATGTTGATTTTGGTTTGATTGTTGAAGTAAAATATATAAAAGTGAAATCTTGTTCATTCGGTTCTTCTATTGGAGTTGTTTGGTAAATTAGATTCTTTTGGTTTGTTGATCTCCATGGTGATCACAATAGTCTTCCCTCCAATACTGAGGGAACCCGACTCAGTCTTTTACCTTGAGATTCAACTACACTAATTTTTCTCTGCACTTGCCATAAGGAACAAGTCATTCAGAATGTTGTAAACACTTGCTCACCCACACAAAATCCCATACTTCGGCATCATTCTTGCCCAGCTCCATGCTTTTCCCCCGTGCCAGTGAATTGGAAACAAGATTTTCATCCTGAGTTTCAAATTCCTTTATGGGCTCCTACATCCTTTTTTTTTTAGAGATACAGCAATGAAACAGGCCCTTTGGCCCACCGAGTCTGTGCCGACCAAGAACCACCCATTTATACTAACCCTACAGTAATCCCATATTCCCTACCACCTACCTACACTAGGGGCAATTTACAATGGCCAATTTACCTATCACCTGCAAGTCTTTGGCGGTGGGAGGAAACCGGAGCACCCAACGAAAACCCAAGCGGTCACAGGGAGAACTTGCAAACTCCGCACAGGCGGTACCCATAATTGAACACGGGTCCCTGGAGCTGTGAGGCTGCGGTGCTAACCACTGCGCCACTGTGCCGCCCTCTTATCTCAGTGACCTCCTTGAGCTATACCACCCTGCACACACCATCTGCTAAAATGCCAGGTTAATCCTTGTTCTCTTTTGTCCACTCCAATTGGTGGCTGCTGTTTCAGTCACTGTGGGTCTGCACCCTGAATCCCTCCACCTTTCCACCTTACTACCCTTCAGAAATGTTCTCAAAATACTTCTCAATTATACATTAGGCACCTATGCTTTCTCATTTACTTATTTGCTTTATGTTCCACGGCCACTGTCCTCCTTCTCAAAAATATGTCGCATTACTGCCACTGCCATGCTATTCAAATTAAATACATCGTCAAAAGTATGTAAAATATTTAAATATTCAACCAGCAGAACACATTCATGATTTGTTCACTTACTAGTTCTGATGCCACCTAACGCCTTGAGCAGCTCTAAATAGTTGCTGACCCTATCATACATTCACTCCTAACAAGGTAACAAGGATAAACTATCACCTGCCAGAAATGAGTGCAACACAAACTTCCTGAAGAGCACAAGATGCACTTAAAATCAAGTTACCAGAGCAATGCCAGTGCAGAGATGAAAAATAGGGCACATTCTATCAACATAAAAAGTTACAGATCATGTTCAATGAAAATACAATAATGGTAGCAGTCTTTGAGATCTAAACTTTATATAAAATTCACAAGCTAACAAGTTCCAGCAAAAAGTGAAATATATCAATCAGGATCACTAACTCAGTGACTGATGAATCAGTTTCTTTATAATAAAAACAGAAACTGCTGGAAATATGCAGGTCAGGCTCGGATGAGATGAAGGATGAAATAAAACTGTGGACAAGGACAGCTTTGAGATAGAGTGAACTGGTGCTGAAGAGAGAGATTGAGAGTGTGCACATGGCAGCGCATGGCACCGAGTGTGGATCTCAGGATGCACCAAGATCAGCGGTTCAAGGAACACTGAATGTCTAGGAGACATCGGTAATCGTTGGTGAATTCAAAACACGAATGGTGGAATTTCAGTTGGAATCCATGTGGAACAAGTCAGAGCTGCAGACAGCTGCTGAGGAAAGAGTTGTGGCCATAAGATCACGGGATCAAGGGCAATTTCGCAAATTGGATCCAAAATTGGCTTAGTGGTAGGAGGCAGAGGGTGATGGTTGAGGGATGTTTTGCGATTGGAAGCTTGTGACCAGTGGTATACTGCAGGGATCGGTGCTGGGACCCTTGCTGTTTTAGTGTCATTAATGATTTAGATGTGAATATAGGAGGTATGATCGGTAAATTCTCAGATGACGCGAAAATCATAAATAATGAGGAGGAGAGCCTTAGATTACAGGATGATATAGATGGGCTGGTAAGATGGGCAGAGCAGTGGCAAATGGAATTTAATCCTGAGAAGTGTGAGGTGATGCATTTTGGGAGGACTAACAAGGCAAGGGAATGTACAATGGATGGTAGGACCCTAGGAAGTACAGAGGGTCAGAGGGACCTTGGTGTGCTTGTCCATAGATCACTGAAGGCAGCAGCACAGGTAGATAAGGTGGTTAGGAAGGCATATGGGATACTTGTCTTTATTAGCTGAGGAATAGAACATAAGAGCAGGAAGGTTATGATGGAGCTCTATGAAGCGCTAGTTAGGCCACAACTGGAGTACAGTGTACAGTTCTGGTCGCCGCACTATAGGAAGGGCGTGATTGCATAGGAGATTCACCAGGATGCTGCCTGGGCTGGAGCAGTTCAGCTATGAAGAGTGACTGGATAGGCTAGGGTTGTTTTCCTTAGAGCAGAGAAGGCTGAGGGGGGACCTTATTGAGGTATACAAAATGATGAGGGGCATAGATAGGGTTCCGTGTCAGTGCGCTATTTTCCCACACTCTCTTGGCCAGTCTGGACATAGCAGTGGAAGCCTTACCCATGCGCTTGTTGATTTCTGCATCTAGAGACAGGTTACTGGTGATAGTTAAGCCTAGGTAGGTGAACTCTTGAACCACTTCCAGAGCGTGGTCGCCAATATTGATGGATGGAGCATTTCTGACGTCCTGCCCCATGATGTTCGTTTTCTTGAGGCTGATGGTTAGGCCAAATTCATTGCAAGCAGACGCAAACCTGTCGATGAGACTCTGCAGGCACTCTTCAGTGTGAGATGTTAAAGCAGCATCGTCAGCAAAGAGGAGTTCTCTGATGAGGACTTTCCGTACTTTGGACTTCGCTCTTAGACGGGCAAGGTTGAACAACCTGCCCCCTGATCTTGTGTGGAGGAAAATTCCTTCTTCAGAGGATTTGAACGCATGTGAAAGCAGCAGGGAGAAGAAAATCCCAAAAAGTGTGGCGCACTGACACGGAACACAAAAGTCTGAGTGTATCAGGCCTGTGTCCTCAGTACCTTGCTCTACGGCAGCGAGGCCTGGACAACGTATGCCAGCCAAGAGCGACGTCTCAATTCATTCCATCTTCGCTGCCTTCGGAGAATACTTGGCATCAGGTGGCAGGACTATATCTCCAACACAGAAGTCCTTGAAGCGGCCAACACCCCCAGCTTATACACACTACTGAGTCAGCGGCGCTTGAGATGGCTTGGCCATGTGAGCCGCATGGAAGATGGCAGGATCCCCAAAGACACATTGTACAGCGAGCTCGCCACTGGTATCAGACCCACCGGCCGTCCATGTCTCCGCTATAAAGACGTCTGCAAACGCGACATGAAATCGTGTGACATTGATCACAAGTCGTGGGAGTCAGTTGCCAGCATTCGCCAGAGCTGGCGGGCAGCCATAAAGACAGGGCTAAATTGTGGCGAGTCGAAGAGACTTAGTAGTTGGCAGGAAAAAAGACAGAGGCGCAAGGGGAGAGCCAACTGTGCAACAGCCCCGACAAACAAATTTCTCTGCAGCACCTGTGGAAGAGCCTGTCACTCCAGAATTGGCCTTTATAGCCACTCCAGGCGCTGCTTCACAAACCACTGACCACCTCCAGGCGCATATCCATTGTCTCTCGAGATAAGGAGGCCCAAAAAGAATAGATAGGGTAGATAGGAAGAAACCTTTTCCCTTAGCAGAGGTGTCAATAACCAGGGGGCATAGATTTAAGGTAAGGGGCAGGAGGTTTAGAGGGGATTTGAGGAAAAATGTTTTCACCCAGAGGGTGGTTGGAATCTGGAACACACTGCCTGAAGGGGTGGTAGAGGCAGGAACCCTCACAACATTTAAGAAGTATTTAGATGAGCACTTGAAATGCCAAAGCATTTCACGGCCAAGTGCTGGAAAGTGGGATTAGAATAGATAGGTGCTTGATGGCTGGCACGGACACGATGGGCCGAAGGGCCTGTTTCTGTGCTGCATGACTCTATGGCTGTGAAAGCGAGTTTGGTAGAATGGTAAACTGGCCCTTGTACCCAGAGATTAGGACTGGCATACACACTCATCCAGTGGCCATTGTATATGCATCTCTGGACAAGACAGGTAGAATTGCACTCAGCTTTAATACCACATCCAGTTGACTGGCCTGCTGTCATTTACTGCCCACACTTACCCAAAAAGAATATCACTTGGACTAGATAACAATGATGTTTGGGGAACGGTAGCTCAGCAAGAAGTGGTGTTCAGGAGACAAAAGGAGAACATTGACCAAAAAAAACACAAATAAAAAGTTTGGAGGATAAAGTTAATTCATCCATTCAGCACTGACAGTGACCATTAATAAATGCTAACACCTGGACTAACCCAGGCGTTCCAACATTTAGCATTGCTTCTACTGGTAAATTTTTATTTCACATTTGAATGATAAAAATTTAATCAATCCAAGGCCAATTTTTTTTGATAAAGGAAAATACATCGAGTGCTGTAGCTTTGCCCAATTTCACTCTCTACAATGGAAGAGCCGTCCCAACTTTCAAATTTTTATTCCTTCTTCTGTCCGCTTAAAATATTTTATGGCCAAGAGGACACAACAGTTGCTCCTGGTCCTCAAAAATTTACATTTTAGCTACAAAGAAAGTAAATATCATAATTGGGCTTAATCACAGTAGTATTTTGCTACCAATAGTCTACTGAAAAAACTTGTATTTATATATTAAATCCACAATAATCCCAAAACTCTGTACAGCTACTGGATAACTTTAGAAGTGTAGCAACTGTTATGTTGAGAAACACAGCAGTTAACTTGTACACAACAGAATGCCACAGACAGAAAGTGACTGAATGCCCAGATAATCTTTTTAGTGGTGATGATTGAAGGAATAGCATTGACTTGGACACCTAAAAATTCCCTGTTCTTCAAACAGTCTCGTGGGATCCTAATTTTTTTTAAATTCATTCATGGCAAGAGGGCATCGCTGGCTAGGCCAGCTTTTATTGCCCATCCTTAATTGCCTTTGAGAAGGTGGTGGTGAGCTGCCTTCTTGAACCGCTGCACTCCATGTGGGGTAGGTACACCCACAGTGCTGGTAGGAAGGGAGTTCCAAAATATTGACCCAGCCACAGTGAAGGAACAGCGATACAGTTCCAAGTCAGGATGGTGTGTGACTTGGAGGGGAATTTACACATGGTGGTGTTCCCATGCACCTGCTGCCCTTGTCCTTCTACTTGGTAGAGGTCGTGGGTTTGGAAGGTACTGTCGAAGGAGCCTTGGAGCATTGCTGCGGTGCATCTTGTGGATGGTACACACTGCTGCCACTGTGCATCGGTGGTGGAAGGAGTGAATGTTGGTGGATAGGGTGCCAATCAAGCGGGCTGCTTTATTCTGGATGGTGTCGAGCTTCTCGAGTGTTGTTGGAGCTGCACCCATCCAGGCAAGTGGACAGTATTCCATCACATTCCTGACTTGTGCCTTGTAGATGGTGGACAGGCTTTGGGGAGTCAGGACGTGAGTTACTCGCCACAGGATTCTCAGCCTCTGACCTGCTCTTGTAGCCATAGTATTTATATGGCTACTCCAGTTCAGTTTCTTGCCAATGGTAACCCCCCAGGATGTTGACAGTGGGGGATTCAGCAATCGTAATGCCATTGAATGTCAAGGGGAGATGGTTAGATTCTCTCTTGTTGGAGATGGTCATTGCCTGGCACTTGTGTGGCACAAATGTTACTTGCCGCTTATCAGCCCAAGCCTGGATATTGTCCATGTCCTGCTGCATTTCTACACTGACTGCTTCAGTATCTGAGGAGTGGTGCTGAATGGTGCTGAACATTGTGCAATCATCAGCGAACATCCCCACTTCTGACCTTATGTTTGAAGGAAGGTCATTGATGAAGCAGCTGAAGATGGTTGGGCCTAGGACACTACCCTGAGGAACTCCTACAGTGATGTCCTGGAGCTGAGATGATTGACCTCCAACAACCACAACCATCTTCCTTTGCACTAGGCATGACTCCAACCAGCAGAGAGTTTTCCCCCTGATTCCCATTGACCTCCGTTTTGCTAGGGCTCCTTGATGTGATACTTGGTCAAATACTGCCTTGATTTCAAGTACAGAATATACGCTCATCTCACGAGTACAGTTCTTTTGTCCACGTTTGAACCAAGGCTGTAATGAGGTCAGGAGTTGAGTGGCCCTGGCAGAACCCTGCCAAGTGAGCGTCACTGAGCAGGTTATTGCTAAACAAGTGCCGCTTGATAGCACTGTCAATGACATCTTCCAACACTTTACTGATGATTGAGAGTAAACTGGTGAAACAGTAATTGGCCAGGGTCGGACTTGACGTGCTTTTTGTGTGCAGGACATACCTGGGCAATTTTCCACATTGCCGGGTAGATGCCAGTGTTGTAGCTGTACTGGAACAGCTTGGCCACACAAGCATGCAGATGAGACTTTGGTTTGGCTTCTCATCCAAAAGATAGCATCTCCAACAATACAGTGCTCTTAGTACTGCACTGAATTGCCAGCCTAGATTAGGCATTTGAATTTATAGTGGGGTTTGAATGCACAGCCTTCTAATTCAGAAAAGTGTCCTACTGGCTGAGACAAACTGACAATGTAATATATTCCCCAACGCTCCCAGTTATATTACTAAATTGCTTAAATAAATTGGAATATAAAAAAACACAAGTGATCATTATTCACATGTAACATTTTAGACAATCCACAAATTTTAGGATACACTCTCCCAAAATGGAAAAACACTCACGGCCATAGAACCTGAAAGACTTCTTATCTCAGGAATAACTAACTGAGAAACAACTGTTGTAAGCTAAATTTAGCTTCCGTTCAAAATCCACCACATACATTGCAGTATTACTCAAATGGCTAAATTTCTAATCCTATATCTGCGCCCTATTCCCTCCTTACCTTCTGAATAAAGAATTCTAGGAAACAAGCTTAACCTGCATCAAAAAATTCTACCTTCAAGTTTTTTGACTGCAATGGAAGATTATTTTGGCTTTAAGAATTAATAACTGCAGCTAACAAGTTCTCCTTTTCCACAGTGACTCCATAGTCTTATAGCTGAGTGCAACTAAAATGCATTCCTTTAGCCTTCATAACTAAAAACTAATGGTTCAGAACTGTACAGGCAAAATTTTCATGATGCTATTCCCAGAGATTTGGTACAAAAGTTTAAAAATTGTCACAAAGAAATACAAGTTTAGTGCAGTTATTAAAATTTATTTCAGTTGATAAAGAATGCAGGTTTATAAACTGCATCAATAGTTGTCTCCACCACAGCAGAAGGAACCAGTTGAACAGTAGTCACATTTAATCTGCAAACCCTAGAGAATGTGCAAAAACTGCTAGAAAGAAAAAAGATCTTCTCTGGCCCTCAATGCCATAACCTCTAATAGATTATTGCTCAATAAACAACTTCAATCCTTCACTTTACAATTGTGTTGAACTTTGAAAGGTATCTACAGCAACCAAATATTTAACATAAAAACATGTTCCTAAAAGGAATGGTTCTGCAAGAACTAGCTGTGAGCACAAATTAAACACTACTGAATCTATTGCTAATAGAATTTCTAAGTACGTTCTACTAAAAAAAAATTCAAAAAAATCAGCTGAGTTACGTCACAATGTTGACAGTATGGCGAGTTCGGGATGCATACACTCCTTGATTCAATTTCCTCAGAAGTCGAACTATAGGAAACACATCAACAGTATGATCTGACTTGCATTTCACTTCCCTGAGGGAAGTGTCTCTCTCCTGTTCACACTTCCTCAAGACAAATCATTAGAAATCAGGAAATTGCCTTTGACACAAGTTACTTGATTTTACTTCTGTTGTGTTCCATTTTCATTCCAAGAAACTGGACACTCATTGGCAATAGGACCAAAGAGAGAAATCCAACCCACATCTACCTCAACTAGCGGAACCCACAAGAGTTCCCTGCTGTCCAGATCATGGTGGAGATAAACATACATTAACTGAATAAACAATACTATCCCAGACTTTTTGTCCTTTTTAAGTAGTGGTGAGGGGTTCCCACTGTTCACCTCTCAACTCACGGTTATTAGGGTTTAACCCCTTTGTGTTTTATTTCTCAAAAACAGACGACAGGTAGGCTTAAAACAGAAAATCAATTGTTTATTGATCAATACGCCTTATCCGAAATTGTCGCAACCACATCCACTCAAGCATTCACTCGCACACACACATACACCAGTGACCAACTTACTCTGTGAGTAATCTTTAACTAAGGGAACCTATAAGCATTTGCCAAAAAGCCCTTTTACCCAGTGGTATTTGTTCTGCTTTTGGGTGGCATCTCTGTAACCTTTCTTGCTGCTTCCTCTCCGCCTTTGCAATTGTATTTCCTCTATTTCTTTCTGAAACTCTCTCTCTGCCTTTTCCTTAAGAAACTCTCTCTTCCTTTTCCTTCTGAACCTGCATTTCCTCACTTTTCAACTGCAACTGAATTTCTTCCTTTTTCATCTGCACCTGGATTCTAGCTAATACTACTTTTTCACACTCTGATTCTATGCTTCCTTCTTCTGGTTCAGGGATAAGTTTAAAATGGTTAGCTAGACTTTTCACCAGGTCAGGTTTCTTTGCTTTTTGTTTGAAAGTGATTACCATCTCTGTAGCTAAGCTTTTTAAATGTTCAACACTTAATTTATTTAACCTATCTCTCCCTGCTCTACAAACTCCTTAGCATTAAATGCTGCCATCTCTTTTGTTTCTAGCACCGTAGAGAAAAAATAGAAGGATACAACAAACCTGTTTGCTTACTTTTCCACAATTTTAGAGATCAATTTTCTTCCCGTTTTCCAATCTCTCGTTTGTCTGGCAGTTCAGATCCTGGCTTTGAGCACCCAATTTGGCACAGGTGAAATTTGGGTGCTTTCCACAGTTCAACTCCCACCTGACCGCAACAAGTGTTTTTTGTTATTAGGGTTTAACCCTTTGTGTTTTGTCAAATAAACAGACAGCACAGGTTTTCTAGTAGGTTTAAAATCAATTATTTATTGATCAATACACCTTAACGCCTTATCCCGAAATTGTCACAACCGCATACACACACACACACCCACACACATACACATACACAAGATTGTTCTATAAGGAGAATGAGAGGTGATCACATTGAAGCATACAAAATTCTTACAGGGCTCGACAAGTTGGATGGAGGAAGGATGTTTCCCCTGGCTGGGTTGGGGGGTGGGGGGGGGTGGGTCTAGAACCAGGGGACACAGTCTCAGAATAAGAAGAAGGTCATTTATGACTGAGTTGAGGAGGTATTTCTTCACATACAGGGTGGTGAATCTTTGGAATTCTCTACCCCAGAGGGCTGTGGAGGTTCAGTCATTGAGTATATTCAAGACAGAGATTAATAGAGTTCTAGATATTAAAAAGATATCAAGGGTTATAGGGATAATGCGGGAAAATGGTGTTAAGGTACACCAGCTATGATCTAGCTGAATGGCGGTGCAGGCTCAAGGGGCTGAATGGCCTACTCCTGTTCCTATTTCCTATGTTCTAATTTTCTAAGAAACAGATAGGAGGAAAAGGGGTAAGTGGTTGTATATGAGGTAGGTTTTGGGGGTCACGATAAACCTGCTGAATTCTCTCGGAAGTGAAGAGCTCACTGGTTGTAGGCCTGAGGTGTTTGTAGATTTCTTTCTTGGTTGAAAGTTCACTTGAAGATGATGGATCATTTCTAATTCACTGCTGCATGTAAAGATGCAGAATTCCAAACCAGGGTGTTTCCCTTCTGACTTGCTGGATTTCTCCCAGCCCCGTAGCTGTAAAGAAGTTTCTAGGTGAGGCTTCTTTCTGGGTGTCTCTCTCTCTCTCTCTTCAGGGATCTACTATTCAGGTCATAAACGGTTTCACACCTTCAAATCTGTTGGGAGATGTGGATCTCCCTCCCTGTGGTGACCAACATGGATGTGGCTACTTCACACCATTCAGTTCAAGTATGTTTCAGAATGGGTGTAATTGACCCCTCCTGGCTCAAAAGGTATTCCTTTGTCCCTGTCACAGAGTGTGAATATACAAAGCCCAGGTCGTTTAACCTTCGGTGGCCATTTTTAGCAGCATTGTCCTTGTTTTCAAAAAAAGGTAAAGTCAATTTTTATAACTCTTCAGTTTTAGTCTGTATTTTTTCCATTGTTGCACTTCTTGTACACAGGACAATAGTAATAGCTAATTTACAATAGTAGCAAAAATAGACAAAGCTATAACAATCTATATATGCACATAAAACTTAATTGCTTCACATACTAACGTGAGACACAGGGGAAGCTATTACACCAGTAAAATATTCTCACTGTAAATTTACATGAGTTACAAACAGAATATTTTCTTAATCTTGTTGCTCAAAGAATTTGTCTACCACTGAATAACTGAGCATTTTAGCAAGGGTATCCAGCTTATCCGCACAATATCCTTTCTGGTATTTTGAGAAGATTAAAATTAGTGTAAAGCTGCATTGGAAGGACAAGTATTTTCATTTTCCCCTTTTCCTCTCCCAAGGATATATACAAAGGCTTTTGTTACCAAAAATGCACTGCCTACCAATATTATGTAAATAAAATGCATGAAATACAGGTACCCATTTTTGACAGTTTGCAAAAGCACATGCTAAGTACATTCAGAAGCAGTGGAATTGGATGCTGAAGTGAGCTGGGCACTCTATTTGAACCTCTGGGAGCAAACTCAACCCAATCTGATGTTTTGAAAGTTTTTCTTTGCTGTAAGCAAGAGTGCTACTTGAAATGAGTTTCACCACAATTTTCAATCACACAGAGAAGCCCAGCACCAGAAATAGAAAAGTATCACATGGGTGCTTTTCTGAGGCTGTGGCCAAGTAGAAGCAGCTAACCAGTGATTGATTGAAAGACAGTCAGAATGGGCTGCATTTACCTCAAGCACGTATACACTGAAAATGGAGAATTTCACATGATGTTGCCAATGTTAAACTCTCCAATCCCCCTTAACACAATCCTATGCAATAGGCACAACTGTGCAAAAACAGCCTGTATGTGGTCTCAAAATACAATGCAAACAAAATGCATAATGGCAATCAAATATGTAAAGCCTTTTAAGAATTTGAAAAGGTATAAATTGAAATTGTAAACATTTACCTCTCAATGGAAACCTATGAACATATCTGTTCTGACATCAGAATTCTAACTACAAGTTCGCCTTTGAGCATTCGCTCATGTCTCCACCAAGCACTATTTAGATTCCAAGTTGAATTTAATCTACTCAGCCCCAAACACAGGAACACCAGCGAACAAACAAAAACGTTTTGTAAGGCAAGGTTTACTTAAAACTGGAAAGCTAACCTAATCTCAGTTTTACATATTAAGAATTCAACAACACTTGCCAAGAGGTACCAGAATCACACACATGCAGCATTACAATACATTATAATGAAGGACAAACATTAAAAAATAAGGCTACGCTGCCAATAAATGTCTATGCTTAGTTATAATCTAATATAAAAGCTCTAGCTAGTTATGGTAATTCCAATTTTTGTAACATTCAGCAACTTAAATGCAAACGCTTGAGTTTAGAGGCAGAAGTGTTTCCTTAAAAAAACAGAGTTTATAAATCCGTTAGGGGCAGCTTAGAGTCAGGCATATGGCACAGGAGGCCAGTCGGCCCATCAAGTTCATGCCGGCAGTCTGTTGAGCAATCCAGTCAGTCCCATTCCCCGCAAGTTGATTTCCCTTAAGTGTCCATTCAATTTCCTTTGGAAATCATTGATCATCTCTGCTTCTATCACCTTCATAAGCAGTGAGTTCCAGGTCATTACCATTTGCTGAGTAAAAATATTCTTCCTCACATACCTCCGCATCAAAACCTTAAATCTGTGTCTCCTAGTCCCATCAGCTAATGGGAACTGCTGTTCTTCATAAAATACTTATTCACATTACTTCATCCAGTCCTCCCAATAGTCAAATAAATAAAAGCAAAATACTGCAAATGCTGGAAATCTGAAATAAAAACAAGAAATGCTGGAAGTACTCAGCAGGTCTGGCAGCATCTGTGGAGAGCGAAGCAAAGTTAAAGTTTCAGGTCAGTGATGAAGGGTCACTGACCCCAAAAGTTAACTCTGCTTCTCTCTCCATAGATGCTGCCAGACCTGCTGAGTGTTTCCAGCATTTCTTGCTTTTATCTCCAATATTCAAATATGGTTTCAAATAAATCAGCAAACAGGTTCCCAAAAATACTAAAACTGTGCAGTTAAAACAGATTTCACCAGATACAGAAATAGGAATAAATTCAGTCTGCTTACTTTGACAGCACCTCCATAGTGACCTTTATCACTGAGGACAACAGCAGAAAGGTCACAGGAACAATATCACCTCCAAATCAAACGCTATCCTAACGTTGACATATTACCTCCATTCCTGTATAAAGGTTCTGCAATTCCTTACCTAACATTACTGTTGGAACATCATCACAAGGGCTACAGCTGTAGCACCTTCTCAAAGTAACAAGGGATGGGTATAAATACCAGTAAAAGCCAAGATACTGGAAAACTCATATTTTTCCAATGAAAAATTAGTCTTCCGGACATTGATCTCGATATACAAGAAAAAGTTACTCCCAAATTAATAGCTTCTACATACATTACTTTAAATCAAACTGTTTCCCAGGCTCAGTGACATTTTGGCCCAGATATAAATGGGAGGGTGACGGGGACACTGGGTCCATGATTAGAGCCATCCATTATCAGGGCTGAGGGAGGCCAAAGGCCTCATGGTGAGGTCTTGGGGAAGCACTCCTGCTCCTCCTGCTTACAAGGAGTGCTAAAAGGAGATCGTCAACATTTACCTTGGCCAATCGGCACCTCCTGCCTCATTTCCGCGGTCGGAAATTCACCGCCTGGGCCTCCTTCTCAATTACTGTTAAATTTAAACTGCAGATTCAACAATGTAATCGGGATGAAGCTTTTCAATACTAATTAGGCCATCGCCAAACTTTTGCTACTGCCTCATCGAGGGGCTGATTTGTGTTTTTTAAATTTTAAGCTGGTGGAAATGGGATCGGGTTCCTGAACCTGATGTTTTAACCCCTCTCCCACCTGACATATAACTAAAATCATGACATGTCAGCAACATGTCTTTTCCTGGCCATAGGCATGACAAGGGTTACCAGCTAGCTGGCCTGGCAGCAAGCAGATGCACCACTCACTGGCATACACCCCTTAGAAGCAGAGTATGTCTTGGACAGTAAGACGAGCTGGTAACTTCCTCCCCCCTCCTATTAGTATCTGTGGCACTGCCCCAACATCTGAAATAAGTGTCATTTCAAAATTTAAAAAAGCGACATTCCATAATACTGCATTGATTTACTTACTGAGAAACAATTCCCCCTGCCTTCTCCCGCATAAAAATAATGGACAAGGGGGCGACACTGTTGAAGCAACATTGGAGAATTAAGTTTACATTTGACAATATCCTCCCACACATTGCATGGAAACAGATACGAGAAGAGAAAAAGATTGGATAAAATTAGAAATAAATTGATGATGAAATGTATTGGGGGCTTAGAAACAGAGCAAAAGATCGAGAAAAATATATAGTCATAAAATGATACAACACTAAAGGAGGCCATTTGGCCTATCGTGCCTGCGTTGGCTTTTTGAAGGAGCTATCTAATTAGCCATCCTCCCTTGCTCCTTCCTCACAGCACTGCAAATTTTTCCTCCTTCAAACATTTCTCTAATTCCCTTTTGAAAGTTACAATTGAATCTGCTTCCGCTACCTTTTCAGGCGATGCATTCCAGATCACAACAACTCAATGCGTGAAAAGTAGTTTCCTCATACCATCTCCGGTTCTTTTACCAATTATCTTATATCTGTCACCTTCGGTTACCAACCCTCCTGCCAATAGAAACAGTTTTTTCCTATTTACTCAATCAAAATTCCCTTTGTGATTTTGAAAACCTCTATCAAACCTGCCCTTTACTTTCTCTGCTCCAAGGATAACAGTTAAACAGACAAATAAACATGGTGACATAGAGAAAGGTAGAGATAGATAAAAGCAAAATACTGCAGATACCGGAAATCTGAAATAAAAACAGAAAGTGCTGGAAACATTCAGGTCTGGCAGCATCTGTAGAGAGAGAAGCAGAGTTAACGTTTCAGGTTTCATCAGACCTTTCATCAGAACCTGAACTCTTTATCTCTCCACAGATGCTGCCAGACATGCTGAGTATTGGGGGGAGAGAATGGGGGGGGGGGGGGGGGTGAGAGGGGGAGGGACTGGGGGGAGGGCAAGAGGGGGAGGGATTGGGGGTAGGGAGAGAGGGAGGGATCGGGACAGGGAGAGGGGGAGGGAGAGAGTTCGGGGAAGGGAGAGGGGGGAGAGATCGGGGCGGGGGAGGAGGAGGGATCGGGGCGGGGAGGGAGAGGGATCGAGGGGCAGGTATCGAGGGGCAGGTATCGAGGGGCGGGGGGAGGGATCGCAGGGGCGGGGGGAGGGATCGAGGGGAGGGGGAGGGATCGAGGAGCGGGGAGGGATCGAGGAGCGGGGAGGGGGAGGGATCGAGGAGCGGGTAGGGGGAGGGATCGCAGGGGAGGGGGAGGGATCGAGGGGAGGGGGAGGGATCGAGGGGAGGGGGAGGGATCGCAGGGGAGGGGGAGGGATCGAGGGGAGGGGGAGGGATCGAGGGGAGGGGGAGGGATCGAGGAGCGGGGAGGGATCGGGGAGCGGGGAGGGGGAGGGATCGAGGAGCGGGGAGGGGGAGGGATCGCAGGGGAGGGGGAGGGATCGAGGGGAGGGGGAGGGATCGAGGGGAGGGGGAGGGATCGCAGGGGAGGGGGAGGGATCGGAGAGAGGGAAGAGATCGAGGGGCGGGGGGAGAGATCGCAGGGGAGGGGGGAGGGATCGGAGAGAGGGAAGAGATCGAGGGGCGGGGGGAGAGATCGCAGGGGAGGGGGAGGGATCGCGGGGGAGGGGGAGGGATCGCGGGGGAGGGGGAGGGATCGCGGGGGAGGGATCGCAGGGAGGGGGGAGAGATCGGAGAGAGGGAAGAGATCGAGGGGCGGGGGGAGAGATCGCAGGGGAGGGGGAGGGATCGGAGAGAGGGAAGAGATCGAGGGGCGGGGGGAGAGATCGCAGGGGAGGGGGAGGGATCGCGGGGGAGGGATCGCAGGGAGGGGGGAGAGATCGGAGAGAGGGAAGAGATCGAGGGGCGGGGGGAGAGATCGCAGGGGAGGGGGAGGGATCGAGAGCGGGTTGTGGGTTTGGTTGGAGCCCCTCGGGGCGACAGCTCAACTTTCGATTTCCCCCACCCACCCACCCCTCCTCCTTCCCCAAACAGACCCAGAAACACGCGCACAACCGCTGCGGCTGATGGAACGGCCCCGCTCGTTTCAAAACAAGTTCAAAATCTAACCGCCACCTTGGCTCGGTCCGAAGCAAAGTCCCGCTCGCCGCCCGCTGTCCGGAACCTGCAGCCGTACTCACTGGTGTGCCCAGAGCCGGTAGGAAGGGAACAGCAGCCCCCGTCGCCTAGGCCTCGACATGAGCCGGGGCGGGGGGGGGGTCGGGGGTGTGGAAGCGGCTGAGTGAAGAGAGGTGTCTGGATTGAAGCAATGCTAGGGGCCTTGTCACTGCAGACAGGTTCGATCTCTCGTTTCCTCCGTGCTGCAACAACGACGTTACACGGAAAAGAAGAAGCCGTACCGCTTTGACAGGAGCGAGGACAGGGTACTGACTGAACGAGGTACACCCGAGCCGTCACCGAGCTACAGTGCCAATGCCATAGTCCCGGGGCGCGCTGCGCATGCGCCGAGGCGGGTGCGTGGGAGTGGAGGAGGAGGGCATTCCATCCCCAGGGAGGCAGTGGGTTCTCTCTCAGCTAATAATGATTTGAATGCAGTTGCTGCAATTCTGCATTTATGGTGTTCAACGTTTATTTTTAAAATGATCTTTTTCCTCTAAAGAGCGAGAATCCGGAAGGCTGTGTGCCTGCTCAATGCAGGGTTCGGGCTCTGGACTCTGGGCTGCAGAGGAATTTGCATTGGGAGGGGGAGAATGCAATTGCCGTGATCCACATAGGGACCAACGACATAGGGGCAAAATTAAAAAGCAGAACTTCATGGATAATAATGTCTGGATTATTACATGAGCCAGGAGTAAATTGGAGTAGGGTAAATAAAATCAGAGAGTTAAATGTGTGGCTCAAAGATTGGCGTGGGAGAAATGGGTTTCGATACATGGGGTACTGGCACCAGTACTGGGGAAAGTGGGAGCTGTACTGTTGGGACGGTCTTCATCGGAACCGTGCTGGGACCAGTGTTCTGGCAAGTGGTATAACTACAGCAGTAGAGAGGACTTACAACTAAGTAATGGGGTCGAGAGATCAAGTAAGGGAAGATTTGCTAAAGAGAGAGGACAAGCAAGATAGCAATAATGGAATTGATAATCTGAATGGGGCAGGAAGGGACAGAGCATACAAACTTAAAGAGTTCACCAGCAGATGAGGCTAGAGGTTGCGAAAATAATTTAAAAACCAGAACTAAAGGCACTCTATCTGAATGTACAAGGCATTTGCAACAAGGTACATGAATTGACGAGACGAATGGAAGTAAACGGGTATGATCGAAATGCCATACGGAGATGTGGCTGCAGGGAGCTGGGAACTGAATGTCCAAGGATATTCAACATTTAGGAAGGATAGGCAAAAAGGAAAAGAAGGTGGCGTAGTGCTGATAATAAAGGATGAGATCAGTACGTTGGCGAGAGAGGATCTGAGATCGGAAGATCAAGATGTAAAATCAGTTTGGGTGCAGCTAAGAAACAACCAGTACTGGGACCAGTGTTCTGGCAAGTGGTATAAAGGGCAGCAAACAATGATAGGAATTAAAAGCAAAATACTGCGGATGCTGGAAATCTGAAACAAAAACAAGAAATGCTGGAATCACTCAGCAGGTCTGGCAGCATCTGTGGAAAGAGAAGCAGAGTTAACGTTTCGGGTCAGTGACCCTTCTTCGGAACTGACAAATATTAGAAAAGTCACAGATTATAAACAAGTGAGGTGGGGGTGGGGCAAGAGATAACAAAGGAGAAGGTGCAGATTGGACCAGGCCACATAGCTGACCAAAAGGTCACGGAGAAAAGCCAAACAATATGTTAATGGTGTGTTGAAAGACAAAGCATTAGTACAGATTAGGTGTTAATACACTGAATATTGAACAGCAGCAAGTGCAAACCTGAAAAAAACAATGGGTAAGCAAACTGAACAAACTAAGATGAAATGAAATAAATGCAAAAAAAGATTGTAAAAAATGTAAAAAGGAATGTAAAAAAAAGGAAGAAAAAATAACTAAAAATGAAAGTAAAATGGGGGGCTGTCATGCTCTGAAATTATTGAACTCAATGTTCAGTCCGGCAGGCTGTAGTGTGCCTAATCGGTAGATGAGATGCTGTTCCTCGAGCTTGCGTTGATGTTCACTGGAACACTGCAGCAATCCCAGGACAGAGATGTGAGCATGAGAGCAGGGGGGAGTGTTGAAATGGCAAGCAACCGGAAGCTGAGGGTCCTGCTTGCAGACTGAGTGGAGATGTTCCGCAAAGCGGTCACCCAGTCTGCGCTTGGTCTCCCCAATGTAGAGGAGACCACACTGTGAGCAGCGAATACAGTATACTACATTGAAAGAAGTACAAGTAAATCGCTGCTTCACCTGAAAGGAGTGTTTGGGGCCTGGGATAGTGAGCAGAGAGGAGGTAAATGGGCAGGTATTACACCTCCTGCGATTGCAGGGGAAGGTGCCCTGGGATGGGGACGAGGTGGTGGGGGTAATGGAGGAGTGGACCAGGGTGTCGCGGAGGGAACGATCCCTTCGGAATGCTGACAGGGGAAGGGAGGGGAAGATGCGACTGGTAGTGGCATCACGCTGGAGGTGGCGAAAATGGCGGAGGATGATCCTTTGGATATGGAGGCTGGTGGGATGAAAAGTGAGGACAAGGGGAACCCTGTCACGGTTCTGGGAGGGAGGGGAAGGGGTGAGGGTAGAGGTGCGGGGAATGGGTCGGACACGGTTGAGGGCCCTGTCAACCACAGTGGGGGGAAATCCTCGGTTGAGGAAAAAGGAGGTCATATCAGAAGCACCGTCATGGAAGGTAGCATCATCAGAGCAGATGCGTCGGAGACGGAGAAACTGGGAGAATGGAATGGAGTCCTTACAGGAGGTAGGGTGTGAAGAAGTGTAGTCGAGGTAGCTGTGGGAGTCAGTGGGCTTATAATGGATATTGGTAGACAACCTATCCCCAGAGATGGAGACAGAGAAGTCAAGGAAGGGAAGGGAAGTGTCAGAGATGGACCATGTAAAGGTGAGAGAAGGGTGGAAATTGGAAGCAAAGTTGATAAAGTTTTCTAGTTCGGGGTGGGAGCAGGAAACGGCACCGATACAGTCATCAATGGACCGGAAAAAGAGTTGGGGGAGGGGAATTGTTTGGCCACTAAACAGTAATGGTAATGTAAGTCATGGTATAAATCAGGCAATTAGAGGTGCATATAACAAGGGTAATACAGTAGACATGGAGGACTTAAATTTACATATAGACTGGGTAAACCTAATCAGCACTAATGCTGTGGTGGACAAATTCCTGGAATGTATACGAGATGGTTTTCTCGGGAAGAGTGACTATAATATGATAGAATTTTACATTAAGTTTGAAAGTGACGTAGTTCAGTCCGAAACAAGGGTCTTAAATCTAAACATAGGAAACTACGAACGTATGATGGGCACGTTGGCTGTGGTAAATTGAGAAACTACATTAAAAGGTATGATGCTGGACAGGCAATGGCTAACATTTAAAGAATTAATACATGGTTTACATCAAATTTATATTCCTTTTGAGGCACAAAAACCCAACAGGAAAAGTGATCCACCTAAGGCTAACTAGAGAAGTTAACGGTTGTATTAGATCAAAGGAAGAAGCTTATAAAGTTGCCAAAAAAGTAGTAAGCCTCAGGATTGGGAGCATTTTAGAATTCAGCAAAGGAGGACTAAGAAACTGATAAAGAACGAGAAAATAGAATCTGAAAGTAAACTAGCGAGAAATGTAAAAACAGATGAAAAGGTATGTAAAAAGTAAAACAAATGTGGCCCCATTACAGGCGGAGAGAGGAGAATTTATAATGGGAAATAAGGAAATGGCAGAGAAACTAAACAAATACTTTGTGTCTGTCTTATAGAGTTATACAGCACAGAAACAGGCCCTTCAGCCCATCGTGTCTGTGCCAGCCATCAAGCACCTATTTATTCTAATCCCATTTTCCGGCATTTGGCCTGGAGCCTTGTATGCTATGGCATTTCAAGTGCTCATCTAAATACTTTTTAAATGTTGTGAGGGTTTCTTGCCTCTACCACCCCTTCAGGCAGTGCGTTCCAGATTCCAGTGGCGCAGTGGTTAGCACCGCAGTCTCACAGCTCCAGCGACCCGGTTTCAATTCTGGGTACTGCCTGTGTGGAGTTTGCAAGTGCTCCCTGTGTCTGCGTGGGTTTCCTCCGGGTGCTCCGGTTTCCTCCCACAGCCAAAGGCCTTGCAGGTTGATAGGTGAATTGGCCATTATAAATTGCCACTAGTATAGGTAGGTGGTAGGGGAATATAGGGACAGGTGAGGATGTGGTAGGAATATGGGATTAGTGTAGGATTAGTATAAATGGGTGGTTAATGGTCGGCACAGACTCGGTGGGCCGAAGGGCCTGTTTCAGTGCTGTATCTCTAAATCAAATCAAATAAATCAAAATCTAACCACCCTCTGGCTGAAAATATTTTTCCTCAAATCCTGTATAAACCTCCTGCCCCTTACCTTAAATCTATACCCCCTGGTTATTGACACCTCCGCTAAGGGAAAAAGTTTCTTCCTATCTACCCTATCAATGCCCCTCATAATTTTGTATACCTCAATCAGCTCCCCCTCAGCCTTCTCTGCTGTAAGGAAAACAACCCTAGCCTTTTTCATGGAAGAAGATACAAAAAACTTCCCAGAAATACTGGAGAACTGAGGCACTAGCGAGAATGAGGAACTGGAAGAAATTAGTATTATTTAAAAGTAGTACTGGAGAAATTAATGGGACTGAAAGCTGATAAATCCCCTGGACCTGATGATCTACATCCCAGAGTGTTGAAGGAGGTGGCTGTAGAGATAGTGGATGTGTTGGTCATCATCTTCCAAAATTCTACAGATCCTGGAACGGTTCCTGCAGATTGGAAAGTAGCAAATGTAACCTCACAAATTAAGAAAGAAGGAAGAGAGAAAATGGGGAACCACAGACCTGTTAGCCTGACATCAGTAATAGGGAAAATGCAAGAATCTATTATAAAGGATGTGATAACTGTACATTTAAAAAATAATGGTAGGATTGGACAGAGTCAACATAGGTTTTGAAAGGGAAATCATGTTTCACAAACCTGTTTGAGGCGCTAACTAGCAGAATAGATAAGGGAAAACCAGTGGATGCAGTGTATTTGGATTTTAAGAAGGCATTCGATAAGGTCCCACGCAGGCAGTAAGTAAGGAATTGGGGGTAATATACTGGTATGGATTGAGAATTGGTTCAAGGACAGAAAAAAGAGAGTAGGAATAAACGGTTCTTTTTTTTAATCATTCAGGGATGTGGGCATCGCTGGCAAGGCCAGCATTTATTACCCATCCCTAATTGCCCTTGTGAAGGTGGTGGTGAGCTGCCTTCTTGAACCGCTGCAGTCCATGTGGGGTAGGTATACCCACAGTGCTGTTAGGAAAGGAGTTCTAGGATTTTGACCCAGCGACAGTGAAGGAACGGCGATATAGTTCCAAGTCAGGATGGTGTGTGACTTGGAGGGGAACTTGCAGGTGGTGGTGTTCCCATGCATTTGCTGCCCTTGTCCTTCTAGTTGGTAGAGGTTGCGGGTTTGGAAGGTGCTGTCTTAGGAGCCTTGGTACATTGCTGCAGTGCAACTTTTAGATGGTACATACTGCTGCCACTGTGCGTCGGTGGTGGAGGGAGTGAATGTTTGTAGATGGGGTGCCAATCAAGCGGGCTGCTTTGTCCTGGATGGTGTCGAGCTTCTTGAGTGTTGTTGGAGCTGCACCCATCCAGGCACGTGGAGAGTATTCCATCACAGTCCTGACTTGTGCCTTGTAGATGGTGAACAGGCTTCAGGGAGTCAGGAGGTGGATTACTTGCCTCAGGATTCCTAGCCTCTGACCTGCTCTTATAGCCACAGTATTTATATGGCTACTCCAGTTCAGTTTCTGGTCAATGGTAGCCCCTAGGATGTTGATAGTGGGGGGATTCAGCGATGGTAATGGCGTTGAATGTCAAGGGGAGATGGTTAGATTCTCTCTTGTTGGAGATGGTCATTGCCTGGCACTTGTGTGGCGCGAATGTTACTTGTCACTTATCAGCCCAAGCCTGGATATTGTCCAGGTCTTGCTGCATCTCTACACGGGCTGCTTCAGTATCTGAGGAGTCACGAATGGTGCTGAACATTGTGCAGTCATCAGCGAACATCCCCACTTCTGACCTTATGATTGGAAGCTGGGTCATTGACGAAGCAGATGAAGATGGTTGGGCCTAGGACCCTACCCTGAGGAACTTCTGCAGTGATGTCCTGGAGCTCAGATGATTGACCTCCAACAACCACAACCATCTTCCTTTGCGCTAGGTATGACTCCAGCCAGCGGAGGGTTTTCCCCCTGATTCCCACTGACCTCAGTTTTGCTGGGGCTCCTTGATATGCCATACTCGGTCAAATGCTGCCTTGATGTCAAGGGCAGTCACTCTCACCTCACCTCTTGAGTTCAGCTCTTTTGTCCATGTTTGAACCAAGGCTGTAATGAGGTCAGGAGCTGAGTGGCCCTGGCGGAACCCAAACTGAGCGTCACTGAGCAGGTTATTGCTAAGCAAGTGCTGCTTGATGGCACTGTTGATGACACCTTCCATCACTTTACTGATGATTGAGAGTAGGCTGATGGGGCGGTAATTGGCCGGGTTGGACTTGTCCTGCTTTTTGTGTACAGGACATACCTGGGCAATTTTCCACATTGCAGGGTAGATGCCAGTGTTGTAGCGATACTGGAACAGCTTGGCTAGGGGTGCGGCAAGTTCTGGAGCACAGGTCTTCAGTACTATTGCCGGAATATTGTCTGGGCCCATAGCTTTTGCAGTATCCAGTGCCTTCAGTCGTTTCTTGATATCATGCGGAGTGAATCGAATTGGCTGAAGTCTGGCATCTGTAATGCTGGGGACATCAGGAGGAAGCCGAGATGGATCATCAACTCGACACTTCTGGCTGAAGATTGTTGCAAATGCTTCAGCCTTATCTTTCACACTGATGTGCTGGGCTCCCCCATCATTGCGGATGGGGATATTTGTGGAGCCACCTCCTCCAGTTAGTTGTTTAATTGTCCACCACCAGGACTGTAGAGCTTAGATCTGTTCCCTTGGTTACGGGATCGCTTAGCTCTGTCTATTGCATGCTGCTTACGCAGTTTGGTATGCAGATAGTCCTGTGTTGTAGTTTCACCAGGTGGACACCTCATTTTGAGGTATGCCTGGTGCTGCTCCTGGCATGCCCTCCTGCACTCTTCATTGAACCAGGGTTGGTCTCCTGACATGATGGTAATGGCAGAGTGGGGGATATGCCAGGCCATGAGGTTACAGATTGTGGTTGAGTACAATTCTGCTGCTGCTGATGGCCCACAGCGCCTCATGGATGCCCAGTTTTGCATTGCTAGATCTGTTCGAAATCCATCCCATTTAGCACGGTGGTAGTGCCACACAACACGATGGACGGTATCATCAATGTGAAGGCGGGACTTCGTCTCCACAAGGACTGTGTGGTGGTCACTCCGACCAATACAGTCATGGACAGAAGCATCTGTGGCAGGCGGATTGGTGAGGACGAGGTCAAGTATGCTTTTCCCTTGTGTTGTGTCCCTCACCACCTGCCGCAGACCCAATCTAGCAGCTATGTCCTTTCGGACTCGGCCAGCTCGGTCAGTAGTGGTGCGACCGAGCCACTCTTGGTGATGGACATTGAAGGCCCCCACCCAGAGTACATTTTGTGCCCTTGCCACCCTCAGTGCTTTCTCCAAGTGGTGTTCAACATGGAGGAGTACTGAGTCATCAGCTGAGGGAGGGCGGTAGGTGTTAATCAGTAGGAGGTTACCTTGCCCATGTTTAACCTGATGCCATGACACTTCATGGGGCAACTCCCTCCCTACTGTGGACCACTGTGCCACCACCTCTGCTGGTGGTCTGTCCTGCCGGTGGGACAGGACATACCCGGGGATGGTGATGGCAGTGTCTGGGACATTGTCTGTAAGGTATGATTCCGTGAGTATGACTATGTCAGGCTGTTGCCTGACTAGTTTGTGGGACAGCTCTCCCAACTTTGGCACAAGCCCCCAGATGTTAGTAAGGAGGACTTTGCAAGGTCGACAGGGCTGGGTTTGCCGTTGTCGTTTCCGGTGACTAGGTCGATGCCGGGTGGTCCGTCTGGTTTCATTCCTTTTTATTGACTTCGTAGCGGTTAGATACAACTGAGTGGCTTGCTAGGCCATTTCAGAGGGCATGTAAGAGTTAACCATATTGCTGTGGGTCTGCAGTCACATGTAGGCCAGACCAGGTAAGAACAGCAGATTTCCTTCCCTAAAGGACATTAGTGAACCAGATGGGTTTTTACAACAATCGACATTGGTTTCATGGCCATCATTAGACTAGCTTTTAATTCCAGATTTATTAATTAAATTAAAATTCCACCTTCTGCTGTGGTGGGATTCGAACCCATGTCCGCAGAGAAATACCCTGGCTCTCTGGGTTACTAGTCCAGTGATAATACTACTACGCCATCGCCTACCCTCATTCTCAGGTTAGCAGGTTGTGACTAGTGGGGTACCGCAAAGATCAGTGCTTGGGCCCTAGCTATTCACAATCTATATCAATGATTTGGATGTGGCAACCAAATGTAATATTTCCAAGTGATGACACAATCTATGTGGGAACGTGAGTTGTGAGGAAGATGCAAAGAAGCTTCAAGGGGATTTCGACAGGCTAACTGAGTGGGCAAGAACATGGCAGATGGAATATAATGTGGAAAAATGTGAAGTAAGCCACTTTGGTAGGAAAAACAGAAATGCAGAGTCTTTCTTAAATGGTGAGAGATTGGGAAGTGTTCATAAGTTACTGAAAGCTGACATACAGGTGCAGCAAGCAATTGGGAAGGCAAATGGTATGTTGGCCTTTATTGCAAGAGGATTTGAGTACAGGAGTAAAGAAGTCTTGTTGCAATTGATGGGAACCTGGGGAAATAAACTTGCAGGGCTACGGGGATCGAACAGGGGAGTGGGACTGTCTGGGTTGCTCCACGGAGAACAAGCATGGATTAAATGGGCCGTATGGCCTTCTCCTATGCTGTAAATGACTCTATAACTCTATTGAGAGCAACCCCAGCTTCTCCAGGTAGTTGAAGCAAGTATATCCTTCCTTGGTCTACTCCTATTTCCTATGTTCCTAAAACATTTTATGTACAATTGTTTCAATTCCCTGCCTACCCCCTTGGTGAGATCACACTTGGAGTATTGTGTACAGTTTTGGTCTCCATACCTAAGGATGGATATATTTGCCAGAGAGGGAGTGTAATGAAGTTTCACCAGACTGATCCCTGGGATTGTCCTATGAGGAGAGATTGAGGAGACTGGGCCTATATTCCGTAGAGTTTAAAAGAATGTGAGGTGATCTAATTGAAGCATACAAAATTCTTACAGGGCTCGACAGGATAGATGCAGGAAGAGTGTTTCCCCTGGTGGGGGTGGGGGGAGGCGGCGGGGGTGCGGGATCCAGAACCAGAGGCCACAGTCTCAGAATAAGAGGTAGGCCATTTAGGACTAGGTTAAGGAGGAATTTCTTTACTCAGAGGATGGTGAATCTTTGGAATTCTCTACCCCAGAGGGCTATGAAGGCTCACTCATTGAGTATATTCAAGACAGAGATCGATAGATTTCTACATGTTAAAGATATCAAGGGATATGGTGATAGTGTTGGAAAATGGTATTGAGGTAGAAGATCAGCCATCAGCTGGTTAAATGGCAGAGCAGGCTTGAGGGGCCAAATGGCCCACTCCTGCTCCTATTTCCTATGTTCCTAGGATGTGGGTATCACTGGCAAGGCCAGCATGTGTTGCCCATCCCAAATTGCCCTTGAGTGGCTTGCTGGGCCATTTCAGAGGGCAGTTAAGAGTCAACCACATTGCTGTGGGTCTGGAGTCACATGTCGGCAAGACCAGGTAAAAACAGCAGATTTCCTTCCCTACAGGACATTAGTGAACAACAATCAATTATAGTTTAATGGCACCATTACTGAGACCAGCTTTTAATTCCCAATTCCAGATTTTTATGAATTAAATTTATTTATTTGAATTTATATTCCACCAGCTGCCATGGGGGGGATTTGAATGCATGTCACCAGGGTATTAGCCAGGGCCTCTGGATTACCGGTTCAGTGACGTTACCGCCATCTCCCCATTTATATAGTGCATTTCGCAACCACCAGAGCTATCAAAGCGCTTTTACAGCCAATTAAGTACTTTTGAAGTGTAGTCGCTATTCTCATGCAGAAAATGCAGAACCCAATCTGTGCACAGGAACCTCCTACAAATTTCAATATGATGATGACCGGATGATATTTTTTTGTGATATTGATTGAGGGGTAAATATTGGCCAGGACACCAGGGATAACTCCCCTGCTGTTCTTCAAAATAATATCCTGGGATCTTTTACATCCACCTAAGTAGGTAGATGGGGCCTCGGTTTAACACCTCATCCAAAAGATGACACCTCCAACAGTGCAGCACTCCCTCAGGACAGCACTGGAGTGTCAGTCTTGATTTTTGTGCTCAAGCCCTGGAGCAGGACCATATGACTTAGAGGCAGAAGTGCCACATCTGAACCACAATTGACACTGGGGGCAGGGCAGGCAGGGAATTAAAACAATTGTACATAAAATGTTTTAGGAACATAGGAAATAGGAGTAGCCCAAGAAAGGATATACTTGCTTCAGCTACCTGGAGAAGCTGGGGTTGCTCTCAATAGAGTCATAGAATCATTTACAGCATAGGAGGAGGCCATTCAGCCCATTTAATCCATGCTTGTTCTCCGTGGAGCAACCCAGACAGTCCCACTCCCCTGTTCGATCCCCGTAGCCCTGCAAATTTATTTCCTCAGGTTCCTGTCCATCTTGCTTTTGAAATGATTGATCGTCTGCGCTTCTGCCACCCTTGTGGACAGTGACTTCCAGGTATCACCACTCGCTGCGTAAAAAAAGTTCTTCCTCACATTCCGCCTACATCTCTTGCCCAAAACCTTAAATCTGTGTCCCCTAGTCCCTGTACTATGTTAATAGGAGCACTTTTTCCTTGTCTAATTTATCTAAGCCTGTCATAATCTTGTACACCTCTATCAAATCTCCCCTCAATTTCCTTTGCTCCAGGGACAACAGAGCAAAGGTTGAGTGTAGATTTTATAAGGCATACAAAGGGTTTTGATAAAAGCATACAAAGGGTTTTGATAAAGCGAGGAAAATATTCTGTTAATCCCTTCTGTCTCGCCCGATCTTTATCTCACTTTCTGTGCATGTTTTAAATTAATTTATATTTCCTGCTTCACACTTCCTGGTTTAGACCAGGAAGCATGGCTCTGTGAAAATTCTTCAATCTGATTGGTTGAAGAGTCTCTTTGTTTTTCAACCTATTCATGGACGCCACGGATCCCACGTAGAGGGTGCCACAATGGAAAGCGCTGTTCCTTTGCCGCTGACTTCAAAATCCAGGCCAATAACTTTAAAAAACAAAGTGGATATATACTTGATGGGGAACAATTTGCAGGGCTGTGGGGAAAGAGCATCATATTGGAACAAATTAGATAGTTCTTTCAAAGAGCAGCACAGACACAATGGACTGAATGGTTTCCTTTTGTGCTGTAAGATTCGATATAAAAATTCATATCTTGGTTAGCAGTGAGTTATATATTATGCTTCCACAAATTATAATTCACAAGCCACAGAGTTTGCATCGCCAATTGAATTACCAACCCTCCCAGAATGGAAGATGAATCTCTTGGGCATTTCTGATAGCAACCCAGGAGAAAAATGAGCTTCTTTGTGCCTGTGCACTTTCTTTGCTTGCTGGCTAGCACACTAATGATTCTCTGAAACTTCTGAGGCAACAGCAGCTAGCACAAAACCACAGTCATTCAACTACACAGGGCCCAACCTTATGGTAAATGCAGCATCATTTTCAAACTGCAAGAAAGTGTTATGTGATTCAATGTCATATGATCCAACATCACAAGGTCAGATGTCAACGTGATCCAGTATCATGTAGAAACCTCCAGGAATACATTCAGAGAGTTGAAAACCCTAATGTCAGTTTTGCAATCTGGCATTCTACTAATAACATTTCTATTTCTAAGCACATTTGGAATATAATTTATGACATCAGAAGTCTGGAGGCATGAAAAACATCTTCACAGTTGTCATGTAACACCTGCAGTGTAAATGTATTCATTTTAAAAATGATAGCTACAAAAAGTGGAAAATGAGAATTCTGAAGGAAAACTCAAGCTACTGTAATAATTTTATGAATATTCTCTGGCTTTGTGTTTAGGGTGCATCTTATAAATTATACTTCTGGACTGTGGCCTCTCAAACGATTTTCCTCTGGAGTCAACCCTCCAAATGAATGAGAATCATAAGTAATAGGAACAGAAGTAGACCATGCAGCCTATCAGCCATTGAATAAGATTACGGCTGAACTTCTACATCAACTCCTCATATTCATTGATTTCCTTATAGTGCAAAAATCTGTCGACCTCAGCCTTGAATGGATTCAATGACTGAGAATCCACAGCCTGCTAGGGTAGAAAATTTCAAAGATTCACAACCCTCTGAGTAAAATAATTTTTCCTCCTCTCAATCCTAGATGGCTGGTTTTCCTTAGACTATGACCCCCCCAGTTCTAGACTTTGCAGCTAGGGGAAATAGCCAATCAACATCAATCCTGTAAAGCCCTCGAAGATTTTTTTTATACACATCACTGAAACCACTTCTCATTCTTCCAAACCCCAGAGACTTATAGGCCCATTCCACTCAATCTTTCCTCACAGGACAACCTTCTTATCTCAGGAATCAGTCTAGTGAACCTTTGTTGCCTGTCTCTCAGCCAATTATATCTTCCCTTGGCCTACGCCTGCTCCTATTTCCAATGTTTCTAAGGGATCAGGATAGGCAATATTGACTTAATGACACAGTTCTGAAGAGTATGCAGGAACAGAGGAACCTGGATGTGCATGAGCATAGATCTTTGAAAGTGGCAGGACATATAGAGAGAGCAATTAGCAAAACATATGGTATCTTGGGCTTCATAAATACAGGTATTAAGTACAAAAGCAGGAAAGTTGTGCTGAACCTTTATAAAGTTCTGGTTAGGCCACAACTAGAGTTTTGCATCCAGTTCTGGTCACTACACTTTAGGAAGAATGTGAAGTTCCTTGAGAGGGTGCTGAGGAGATTTAGCAGAATGGTTCCAGGGATGAGGGATTTTAGCTACAAGGTTAGATTGAACAAGCTGGAGTTGTTCCCCTTGAAGCAAATGTGATTGAGGGGAGATTTGATAGATGTGTACAAGATTATGACAGATTTAGCTAAGGCTGGCAAAGAAAAGCTGTTCCCATTAACTGATGACACAAGGACTAGCGGGCACAGATTTAAGGTTTTGAGCAAGACATGCAGGGGGAATGGGAAAAATAACTTTTTTTTAATGCAGCAAGTGGTAATGGCCAGGAACCCATTGTCTGTGAGGGTGGTGGAAGCACGTACGATCTCTGATATCAAAAGGAAATTGGATAGGTGCTTGAAGAAAACAAATGTGCAGGGTTACGGGGATAGAGCAGGGGAATGGGACTGTTTGGATTCCTGTATAGAGAACTAGCATGGACTCGATGGGCCACATGGCTTCCTTCTGTGCCCCAATGACTATGACTCTAAGGTGCCTCACAAAAGGTTAATATGCAAGATAAGGACTCATGGGGTTGGGGTTAATATATTAGCATGGTTGGATGATTGCTTAATGGACAGGGGACACAGTCTCAGGATAAGGGTTCAATCATTTAAGGCAGAGATGAGAAATTTCTTCACTCAGAGGGTTGTGAATCTTTGGAATTGTCTACCCCGGAGGGTTTTTGATGCTCCATCATTGAGTATATTCAAGGCTGAGATAGACAGATTTTTGGGCTCTCACGAAATCAAGGGATATTGCGAGTGGGCGGAAAAGTGATGTTAAGGCAGAAGATCAGCCATGACCATAGTGAATGGCGGAGCAGGCTGGAGAGGCCGTATCGTCTACACCTGCTCCCATTTCTTATGTATTCATTGGAGTGTTCGCACCCAGAGGCCTCACTGTCTCCAATGGAATAAACTGATAGAATAGTACAGAACAGAAGGAGGTCATTCGGCTCATCGAGTCTGCGCCAATTCTTTCGAAGAGCAATCCAGTTAGTCGCACTCTGCCACTCTTTGTCCATATCCCTGCAATTTTTTCCAGTATTTATCCAATTCCCTTTTAAAAGCTACTATTGAATCTGTATCCACCACCTTTTCAGGAATTATGAAACTGTCTGTCATCATCACCACTTAGCTGCAAGTCCCCATACCTGTGCTTACAACTGCACTAAACAGCCTCGGATCCAGGGAACCATCATCATCAGCAATCCCATGTATCGAGGATGAATCTGCCTTGTGGATAGCTGGGTGGAAGTTGGCTGTGAGTTCGCAGATGGCTTATGAGCCCTGTCTTAGCCTTGCAGGCTGTCCCACATTGAGGTAATCGGTTGTCGGCTGGTAGAGGTGGTGGTGGATTTTTGGCTCGAGCAGCTGCCCTCTCTTTCTCACCATTCTTGCTCTTGTCGTTTGGTAGGTCTTAACACCATTTTCAATGATGGATTGCCATTTTGGTCGCAGTTGGGCCTCTGCTTCCCATGTGTTGATGGTAACAGAGCAGACCTTCATGGAGGCTTTGAGATTGTCTTTGAAACGTTTTCTTTGGCTCCCATGTGAACAGACTTACTGGCATAGCTCTGCGTAGAGCACCTGTTTGGGCTGTCTTGAGTCAGGCATTCTGATGACATGTCCCATCAATCTCAACTGATGTGGGATTATCATGGTCTCTTTATTTATTTTTTATTTATTTAGAGATACAGCACTGAAACAGGCCCTTCGGCCCACCAAGTCTGTGCCGACCATCAACCACCCATATATACTAATCCCATATTCCTACCACATCCTCACCTGTCCCTATATTCCCCTACCACCTACCTATACTAGTGGCAATTTATAATGGCCAATTCACCTATCAACCTGCAAGTCTTTTGGCTGTGGGAGGAAACCGGAGCACCCGGAGGAAACCCACGCAGACACAGGGAGAACTTACAAACGCCACACAGGCAGTACCCAGAATTGAACCCAGGTCGCTGGAGCTGTGAGGCTGCGGTGCTAACCACTGACCCACTGTGCCGCCCCTTGCTACTTAAGTGCTTCCATTTTTTGTTAAATATTTTGAGGACTCATTTAAATGGTGGAAATGGTTTCGATTTTGAAAGGCTGAAGATTTCATAGAAGTTGGACTTTGCTTTTTTGTTGACAGTTTACTGAAAGGACACAGATGTGTTTGAAAACAACCTTTATTGGATGTCATGATGCCTTACAATAAATAAACAATAGAGACCTTGGGGACCTGGGGAAGATGTTTACAGAGAAATGACATGTTAAGATTTATAGTGGTCAGGATGTTCTGACCTGTTATTTGGGGTTTTGTGTCTGAAATATTGTTTTGGTTCAGTTGGAGTGTGAAGAGTGTTTGAAAAGCAGTTGAAGATCAATTTGCCAAGAAAGAAACTCCAGCTCAACGTTCCTGCACCTCTCTAAGAGACCCTGAGAGGTCCAGTGTGTCAGCTCCTCTTTCCTCCTGTCGCTGAGCAACCCTGCGTATTCAGTATGACAACTGAAACCCCTAGCACCACATTTCTCCTGGAAATCCTACCAGATTAATTCTCGACGCTGCCTGAAACAAACTGCTTCTGGAAAGATCCCAGCGACCCATCTCCATACACCCGAACGCCAGACCAAAAGGGACAATTGAGAACAACATCTTTCCATATCTTCTATTTTTTTCTTCAGGAATTAGCAAGTATTTGACCGAAGTATTCTTTTTGGTCTTTTTTTTGTAACAGAGATCTGCAGAGAGAATTTCTTAATTTTTTTCAGTATGTGTGTGAGTTGATGTGGGATATTTTAAAAGGGAACTTCCATATTTCAATCTGTGTGTTAATGTTTTGCTTCGTTACTGGATAAGTCTTGTTTTATAATGAACTGATAGTTTTGTTGTTTATTAAAGAAACCTGGTTGGTAAATTTTATTCTGGGATAAAGAGTATGTGATTGACCAAATCGGTAACTGGGTAAACATTTTTTTAAATATATGTTGGGACCTGTGGAGAAATGGGACTAGAAAAGACAGTGCATTCCTCCCACTTAGGTCATAACATTCTGTACTTGGCATATCTGTGTCTTGGAGGATGCTCATGTTTGTTCTTTTGTCCTCCTACTTGATTCGCAAGATCCTTCTCAGACAACGTTAATCTATAAGTTGTCCAAGCTCTAACATTGTAGAGAAGCTTGGGGTGAGCCACTGCCCGATAGAATTTGTATTTGAGTTTAGTGCCAGATCTAATATCACGAGGTTCTCACAAACCCTAACAGATAGTTGGCGTATTCACTGAAGCCTATGAGAGCATGGGAATTTCCCTGAACACCAGGAAGATCAAAGTCCTCCACCAACCCACACCAAATGCATCAAATCCAACACCTTCAATTGAGATTCACGGTGAAGTGTTGGAAAATGTCCCTCACTTCCAATATTTTGAAAGCTATCTATCCCAAAAAGCTGACATTGAAGAAGTACACCACTGAATCCAATGTACTAGCTCAGTCTATTGTAAATTATGTATTCCAGCGCACCATCAACCTTCCTAACCTGCTCCTAGCACAACAGCAAGATTGGGACAATTACTCCTCATTTTCCTTCTCTTGCTTCCTTTTCTCTTTCTTTGTTTATGTAAATGATTAGTGTTTTTCTCAGAGATTGATTTCTGCGGGCTGTTTTTACCACTACCCACTATGTTCTTCCGTCAGCTTTTAGCAACTCCAATTTCAAGCATGTTCTATACTTAAAAATTTGCAGGGCCCATTTTCCCCAGTCACCTTTGCTTTTCTGACCAGTTTTTCTCTCGAGAGGGATTGATTCTGCGGGCTCTTCCCATCACCTGCTTTCCTCTCTCTGGGGCTTCCTGCTGCCTCTGACTGGGTGCCTAAGTAGTTCCCATCTACACATTTCATTCAGCTACAAGATCTGGGTTTGTTGCTTTATGGTTTCAATACCTGGAGCGTCCCTCTCCATTGAAACTTCTATCCCTGCATGCACTGATAATTCAAACAGTTCAGCCAGCTCACATCATCCAGAAGCACAGTGTGGGAGTGAGAGGAGCACTGGAAGAGAATGGTAATAAATCAAAAGTCACACAGTCAAAAAATAACATTTTATTATTAAAAATGAAAAATATAAAAAATATTGTGGGCAGTTTAGTTTTGATGTTGAACTTTGTAAATGAATTGCCAGCTCATGAGAGAGAGGTGAGAGGTCAAGCAGGTCACATGACTGGTGTGGTACTGACTGTGATGGCAGCCGAGCAGACAGTAAGAGCTGAACCAATGTTGGGGCTAGATTGATGGTGTTGGAAGAAGCCACAGAGCAGCAGCAGGTAATCCCTTGAAACCTTCTCACAGACCCCCAGTTCAGGGAAGAAAATATTGACTCTTAAGTGTCCACTGAAGTGGCATAGCTAGCAACTGAGTTGCACCGAACCTCTAGAAAGGAAAACAAGAATAAAATTGGATAGACCACTTAGGTGTCTTCGTCATGTCTCAGCTATGACACAGCCGACCATGTCCGTGTACCAGCCCAGTCCTCCTCACTGAGGACTAGTTCCAAGGTTAAGAGAGCTGTCCCATAGACAAGTCAATAACCGCATGACATAGTCATACTCACAGAATCATACTGTTATGGACAGAATTGAGAGAGAACTCGACCCCTCGTTATTTTCCCTTTACCCTCTGTAATCAGGGTGTTTTTCGACAAGGAAGATGAATAGTTCATAAGTCATGTGATTTGGTTCGTCTTGGGGAAAAGGCATGCGTTGCAGGCCTGGTGAAGAAGACATTTCACTCCTGAAGTGTAGTTATTTGGATTCGATAGCTGGAGTCGTATATTAAAGTTGTTGCAGGATTCTCTCAAAGAGGTGGATTTTCAGAAGGTGATGAAGTTAGTTGCTTGTAGTCTCATCACTTAGGAGGTTTGCTGTACTGGTGGACCTGAAAAGGAACAGGTTTGGAGACTTAAAGATGTTACAGTCTCCAGTTCTTTTAAGGCCCAATGGTACTGCCTGGTCTCCTTGCTGCTTTTTCTGCAGTCTGTATTTTGAAAAGATTTTTTAAAATGATACCAACATGGCTGCCGCACCATGTGATGTCTCTCAGTTCCTTTTCCAAATATGGTGGGGGTCTAGGTTGATTAGCTCCATGCTGGTTTATTGTTCCAAGACGTTCATTCTTAGGACGGTTAAGACAATCACCTTCTTTGTTTCAGGAGAACCCCATTCAATTCAGCAATGTCTCCTGATGGTTTCCGGATGGGCATTGATGACACCATTAGTCTAGAAGGTATCCTTCTGTCCTTTCAAACAGTGAGTCAGTTCTTGAATACACAGGCTGAAGGTCAGCTTTGCAGCCCATGTCCACTTTTAATGTTCATTGTGGCTCATTTAAGACAAAAGGAAAAGGAAGAGGCTCTGCTGAATATAGTCCATGTTTAAAGTTATGAATAGGATATGACTGTACTAGGCTTCTCACACTGAAGAGTGTCTGCAGAGACTCATCAACAGGATTGCGGCTTCTTGCAACGAATTTGGCCTAACCATCAGCCTGAAGAAAACGAACATCGTGGGACAGGACGTCAGAAGTGCTCCATCCATCAATATCGGCGACCACGCTCTGGAAGTGGTTCAAGAGTTCACCTACCTGGGCTCAACTATCACCAGTAACCTGTCTCTCGATGCAGAAATCAACAAACGCATGGGAAAGTCTTCCACTGCTATGTCCAGACTGGCCAAGAGAGTGTGGGAAAATGGCACACTGACACGGAACACAAAAGTCCGAGTGTATTAAGCCTGTGTCCTCAGTACCTTGCTCTACGGCAGTGAGGCCCGGACAACGTATGTTTGCCAAGAGCGACGTCTCAATTCATTCCATCTTCGCTGCCTCCAGAGAATCCTTGGCATAAGGTGGCAGGACCGTATCTCCAACACAGAAGTCCTCGAGGCGGCCAACATCCCCAGCATATACACCCTACTGAGCCAGCGGTGCTTGAGATGGCTTGGCCATGTGAGCCGCATGGACGATGGCTTGTACAGCGAGCTCGTCACTGGTATCAGACCCACCGGCTGTTCATGTCTCCACTTTAAAGACGTCTGCAAACGCGACATGAAGTCCTGTGACATTGATCACAAGTCATGGGAGTCAGTTGCCAGTGATCGCCAGAGCTGGCGGGCAGCCATAAAGGCGGGGCTAAATTGTGGCGAGTCGAAGAGACTGAGCAGTTGGCAGGAAAAAAGACAGAAGCGCAAGGAGAGAGCCAACTGTGTAATAGCCCCGACAACCAATTTTATCTGCAGTGCTGTGGAAAAGTCTGTCACTCTAGAATTGGCCTTTATAGCCACTCCAGGCGCTGCTTCACAAACCACTGACCACCTCCAGGTGCTTACCCATTGCCTCTCGAGACAAGGAGGCCAAAGAAAGTACTGGGCATGACACAACCTGTCAGACTCCTCCACCACCATCCTGGGTATGTCTTGTCTCACCGACATGACAGACCCAACAACAGACTTGCATTTATATAATAAAAGCAAAATGCTGCGGATGCTGGAAATACGAAATAAAAACGGAAAATGCTAGAAATACTCAGCAGGTCTGGCAAGTCACAGACCTGAAACGTTAACTCTGTTTCTCTCTCCACAGATGCTGCCAGACCTACTGAGTATTTCCAGAATTTTCTGTCTATTACATTTATATAATGTTTTTCACAATGTCACAATGAAGTACTTTTGAAGTAAGTTACTGTTGTAATGTAGGACATGCAGCAGCCAGTTTGAACATAGTAAGCTCCCACAAACAGAAATGTGATAATTATCAGGTAATCTGTTTTAATGATGTTGATTGAAGGATAAATAGTGGACAAGACACTGGGGATAGCTCCCCTACTCTTCTTTGAAGTAGTGCCATGGGATCTTTTACGGCCACCTGAGAGGAGAGACGGATCCTCAGTTAACCATCTCATCCAAAAAACACCACCTCTGACAGTCCAGCATTCAAATCAGTACTACACTGAAGTGTGAGCTTACATTTGTGCTCAGGTTTCTGGGGTGTAAGCTGACTCCACAACCTTTGCTGATACCTATAGTGATAGTAGTGGCGGTGTATATTTGCAGTGGAGTTGGGCAGAGTGGCAGGGAGGGATGCCTTTACATGGTGGTCTGCGGCTGCTGTTGTACTCAGGCAGGCATGGAGGGCCTCTAGGCCTGCCTGGAGTGCTCACCTCCTGCTCTGTCAGCAGGAGGTTGCCTCCAGGGATCTGTGCTGTCCTCCACCACCCTCGAACCTGAAGGCCGACTGGAAAATCACAGTTAGCTTCCATCAATAGGCTTGAAGTGGCCCTTAATTAGTTTAATCAGCTACCCACCACTTGTGGGCGGGTAGCCCTGCTGAGCAAACCCCCCCACAATCCCCTCCCCATCCTGCCTGGGAAACAGGCCCGGGTGTGGGATGGAGCTGGGGAACCGGCATGCCTGCCCACCTCTGTTCCCGGCCCTGGCAGGAGCTAAAAATTTAGCCCACGGTGTCTGAAATTGTAAACTCACTGTACTGCATTTTGCTGTTTGTTGCTAAACCAATTTCAATCCATTAATAAGCCCTGAAGTTTAATTTGCATTGAAAACCTGTATCTGGAACATCATCAAATGGCTTCTGAAAATCCAAGTAAATTCAATCTACTAAATTATCTTATTCCAAAGATTTAGTTATCTCATCAAAAACTATGGTAGATTTGTGAACCATAAGTCATGAACTATTGCTTCTTGAATTACAGGGATAACTGTTTCTTGCTGCTGTGTCCTTTATACTGAATTCTTTAGACTCCTGAAAAAGTCATTTCCCTATGATGGATGCCAGATTAACTAATCTTTTAAATCTCAGGTTCATGTCTGTGTGGAGTTCTTTTAATATTAGGGTAACAAACAATATTCACCAATCCTCGTTTTAATTTTTGTTATCCAATCTCCTAGTATCACATGCAGCTGAAATGGTTGATGTGAATGCATCGAGACGCATTATTATATCATTTATATCTGATGCCACCATGACAGAGATAATGCTGGCCTCCCTAAACAAAAAAGGTTTGGCAAACACTTTACCATGAAGCAAGTAGTCCTTCAAACACAAAGCTCCAAACACACTGTGGAAATAGCAGATAAGGACAAATGAACATAAGAAATAGGAGCAGGAGTAGGCCATTTGGCCCTCGAGCCTGCTCCACCATGCAATAAGATCATGGCTGATCTGAACGTGGCCTCAACTCCACTTTCCTGCCTGCCCCCCGTAACCCTTGACTCCCTTATAGATCAAACATTTGTCTAACTCAGTCTTGGATATATTCAATGATCCAGCCTCCACTGCTCTCTGGGATAGAGAATTCCAAAGATTAACGACCCCCTGAGAAGAATTTCCTCCTGATTTCTGTCTTAAATGGAGCCCCTTATTCTGACATTATACTCCATCTGCCAAATTTTTGCGAACTCACATAACCTATCTATATCCCTTTGAAGACTCTCTGTTCTCCTCATAACTTGCTTTCCCACCTATCTTTGTATTGTCTGCACATTTGGCTACATTAGACTCCGTCTCTTCGTCCATGTCATTAATACAGATTGTAAATAGTTGAGGCCCCAGCACTGCTCCTTGTGGCACCCCACTAGTTACAGTTTGCCAATCTGAAAATGCTTCATTTATCCTGACTCTCTGTTTCTTGTTAGCTGGCCAATTCTCTATCCATGCTAATATATTATTCCCAACACGATGAGCTTTTATTTTGTGTGGTAACCTTTTATGTGGTGCCTTATCGAATGCTTTGTAGAACTCCAAATACACTGCATCTACTAGTTACCCCTTTATCCACACTGCTTGTTACATCCTCAAAGAACTCTAATAAATTTGTCAAACACAATTTCCCTTTCATAAGACTATGTTGAGTCTGCTTGATTGTATTATGATTTTCTAAATGTCCTGCTACTACTTCCATAATGATGGATTCTAGCATTTTCCTAATGACAGATGTTAGGCTAACTGGCCTGTGCTTTCTGTCTCCCTCCTTTCTTGAATAGGGGTGTTACATTTGTGGTTTTTGAATCCTCTGGGACCTTTCCAGAATCTAAGGAATTTTGGAAGATTACAGCCGATGCATCCACTATCTCTGTAGCCATTTCACTTAAGACCCTAGGATGCAGGCCATCAGGTCGTGGGGTCCTGTCAGCCTTTACTTCCACTAGTTTTCCAAGTACTTTTTCTCTAGTGATAGTGATTGTTTTAAGTTCCTCCATTCTTTTTGCCCTCTGATTTTCTACTATTATTGGGATGCTTTTGGTGTCTTCTACCATGAAGACAGATACAAAATATTTGTTCAAAGTCACTGCCATTTCTTTATTTCCCATTATTAATTCCCCGGTTTACAATAGCTACTCTCTTTTTATATATTTGTAGAAGCTCTTGCTGTTTGTTTTTATATTTCTTGCTAGTTAACTCTAATTCTCATTTCTCCCATTTTTAAGTCATCCTTTACTGGTTTCTAAAATTTTCCCAATCTTCTGGCCTACCACTAATCTTCGCAAAATTGTACGCCTTTTCTTTCAATTTGATACCATCCTTAACTTGCTTAGTTAGCCATGGATGGCTCATCCATCTCGTAGAGTCTTTATTTCTCAATGGAATATATCTTTGTGGAGATTTGTGAAATATCTTCTTAAATGTTTGCTACTGCTTCTCTACTGTCTTACCTTCGAACCTATTTTCCCAGTCCACTCCATCTTCATACCTTTGCAATTGCCTTTACTTAATTTTAAGACACTAGTTTTAGACCCAAGTTTCTCACCTTGAAACTGAATGTGAAATTCTATCATGTTATGATTACTCTTCCCGAAAGGATCCCTTACTATGGGATAATTCATTAATCCTGTCTCATTACACATTATCAAGTCTAAAATAGCCAGTTCCCTTGTTCCTGGATGGTTCCACAATGTATTGTTCTAAGAAACTGTCCCAAATACATTCCATGAACTTGTCCTCAAGGCTACCTTTGCCAATTTGGTTTGTCCAATCTATATGAAGATTAAAATTGTGCAAGATTATTGCAGTACCTTTCTTACAAGTCCCATTATTTATTGATTTATATTCTGTCCCCATTATTTCTTGATTTATACTCTGTCCTACAGTGTAGCCACAGTTAGGGGGCCTATAAACTACTCCTACCAGTGACTTATTTCACTTGCTATTTCTTATTTCCACCCAAACTGATTCTAGATCTTGACCTTCCAGGTCAAGATCATTTCTCAGTACCGTACTGATCCTATCCTTTATTAACAGAGCTACCCCACCTCCTTTTCCTTTCTTCCCATCCTTTTGAAATGTCAAATATTCTTGCATATTCAGTTCTCAGCCTTGGCCACTTTGCAACCAAGGCTCTGTAATGGCTATTATATTATTTCCATTTATTTCTATTTGTGCCACCAATTCACCCATCTTGGTATGAATGCTGCATGCATTCAGATAAAGAGCCTTTAATTCTGCCTTTTTACCATTTTTCCCTACTCTGACCTCATTTGCTGACGCATATTTATGTTTTTACCCTCTGTCTCTTCCTGTCACTGGTTATCATTACCCGTATCGCGACCTTGTATTGTCTTTTCTCTTAAACTTTTTAAATTTCCCATCACCTGAACCCGTCCGCCTACACTATTTAGTTTAAATGCCTCTCTACAGCCCTAATCATTCGATTCGCCAGGACACTGGTCCCAGCACAGTTCAAGTGAAGCCCATCCCAACAGAACGGCTCCCTCTTTCCCCTGTACTGGTGCCAGTTCCCCATGAATTGAAACCCATTTCTCTCACACCAACCTTTGAACCACACATTCAACTCTCTGATCTTATTTACCCTATGCCAATTTTCTTGTGGCTCAGGTAGTAATCCAGACATTATTACCTTTGTGTATAATAAAAGCAAAGTACTGCAGATGCTGGAAATCTGAAATAAAAACAAGAAATACTGGAAATACTCAGCAGATCTGGCAGCATCTGTGGAGGGTGAACCAGAGTTAACGTTTCAGGTCAGTGATCCTTCATCAGAACTGGGAACAGTTCTGATGAAGGGTCACTGACCTGAAACGTTAACTCTTCTTCTCTCTCCACAGATGTTGTCAGACTTGCTGAGTATTTCCAGTATTTCTTGTTTTTATTTATTATTTTTACCTTTGTGGTTCTGCTTTTTACTTTATCCCCTAGCTGCTCATACCTCCATAGCAGAACTTCTCTCTTAGTCCTACTAATGTTGTTGGTACCCATATGGACAATGACAACCGGATCCTTCTCCTCCTAGTTACTCTCCAGCCCCGAGGATGTCCTTAACTCTGGCATCGGGCAGAGAACACAGCCGTCGGGAGTCACGCTCTTGGATGCAGAGAGCAGTCTGTGTATACTGTCCCGAAGTACTACTACATTCGTTTTTATCCCCCCTCCCCCCGCTTGAATGATCCCCTGTACCACAGTGCTGTGGTCAGTTTGCTCATCCTCCCTGTAATCCCTTCTCTCATCCACACAGGCTGAAAGGGTTGGATAAGTGCAAGGGCTCAGGCTCCTTCTGGAACCCCATACCTACTTCACACATTTTATGCACCTTGCAAGAGTGGATTTGGTGGTGTGCGGGGTGATTTAATTAGGCGTGGAGTGTTTTCTCGAATTTCCAATAGAGGGTATGGTTATTGATGTCAGGAACACCTCCTCCCATTTTAGCATGGGTTATGGGTGCATTTATCCTGCAGGAGACAGTGCAGATGTAATGACATGTCAAAAGATGCATCACAACCATTGCATATATACATCAACATCACTCATTCTGCAGTGGATTTCACATGACACATCCAAGCATATAAACAAAGTCAATCGTCAATTAGTGCACAATTACTTGATGAATGGTACCAAGGCTGCTCACGCATTCCACTGCATGCCATGTCTACCCTCTGTACTAAAGACACAGAACCAGGGAAGCAAATAATGGAGCTGCTTTGCCAAGACCACTTACCCTCACCGATCTGAGCAAGTCATTGATCCATTTGCGGCACTGAACCCAGGTTCTGTGCATCACCCCATGGTTCAAGACCTCCTCTATTACATCCATCTAGGTCAGGCTGGAGGGTCTTCGGACTCCATCTGCAGAGTAGAGGATCTCCCGCCTTCTCCTAACAGCCTGGAGGAGAACCTGCAGGCAAGCATCACTGAACCATTGGGTGGGAGGCTGCCTGCTGGCTGACATCTGCTTTTGCTGCAGGAAAAATAAATGATGTGAAGTTGGTGCTAGGTTTCACAAATTAAGGGAAGTAAAACATTTTAAATTAAGTAAAAACTTTAATTCAGATTACTCCGCAGAGACTTACATGATAGAAAGGCTGCTGATCCTTGAGGCTACAAACACAATGCTTTATATCCGTGGTGATCAGTGACGGCAGGTTCCACCAATGAAAGGCAGCCCCTGCTGCATAATGCCACATGTCTCCTGTGCCTGTTGCTGCACCATTTACTTGAATATTGAATTGCGTGGAATAAGGGGAAAATGGCATAAGTGGATGTTACACCAAATTCAGGTCCCGCCGTCAAAAAGCCATGGGACTCATAAGATCCTGGCCAGTCACCCATCCTGTCCCCGACCACAGACTAAATCTGAAGCACTTAACCGAAGGGGTATGACTGCCTCCCGGAACAAAACATCCAGGTAACTTTCTCCCTCTCTGATTTGTTACAGCATCCGAAGCTTGGACTCCAGCTTATCAACTCTGAGCCGAAGATCCTCGAGCTGCAAACCCTTACTACTTATGTATATTCTGTGGATCACATTGGCTTCCACCAGCTCCCACATGCTATAGCTGTTGCACATCACCTGTCCTGCCATCTCTATTGTATTTCATTTAACTAATTAGGGTTTCAAGTTTGAAACATCCCTCAATGATTATTTGTAGCTACATTAACTAGTTTTAGTTAAGCTATAAATTTAATACAGTGCTTATATCTCCCAGTCCTGGTTTAAATTACTGCCCTAATTTAGAGAAAAATATGTAAAATTTTCCAATCACCTACCTGCTCTCCTAAATAATGCCTCTGTGTCTCAGGTCTCAGCTCTTGCTCCCTCTCTTGGACCACTCCTCGTTTTTAAAAGACCAGAACAGCACCTCTTCCCTCCATTGCATCAAATGCCCTCACTGACCAAAATCCCGAGTTAAGTACAATGCGGATGCGTACTCCATTAAAGTGGACTCTGTGCTACTTAGAGAAATTCCCTGATGGCTTACTAGGTAAATGCCAAGTTTATGAACATCCAAATTAGGAACAGGAGTAGGTCACTTGGCCCCTTCATGCCTGCTCCGCTATTCAACAAGATCATGGCTGATCTGATTGTGGCCTCAACTCCAATTTCCCGCCTACCCCGATACCCTTTGACTCTGTTGTTAGTCAAGAATTTATCTACCTCTGCCTTAAAAATATTCAATGACCTTGCTTTCACCGCTCTCTGGGGAGGAGGTTCAAAGACTCAACTCTCTTGAGAGAAAAAATTTCACCTCATTTCCGTCTTAAATGGGCGACCCCTTTTTTTTAAACTGTGTCCCCTAGTTTCCCACAAGGGGGAACATCCTTTCAGCATCCACCTTGTCAAGTCCCCTCAGGACCTTATATGTTTCAATAAGAGCACCTCTCACTCTTCTAAACTCCAATGGATATAGACCCAACCTTTCCTCATTTGATAATCCCATCCCAGGTATCAGTCAAGTGAACATTCTCTGCACTGCCTCTAATGCATTTATATCCTTTCTTAAATAAGGAGACCAAAACTGTGCACAGTGCTGCTGATGTGGTCTCACCAATACCATATACAACTGTCGCAAAACATCCCTATTTTTATATTCCATTCCCCTTGCAATAAACACCAATATTTCATTTGCCTTCCACTTGCTGTATTTGCATACCAACCTTTTGTTGTCCATGTACCAGGACAAGCAGATCCCTCTGTAACTCAGAATTCCGCAATCAGTTTCCATTTAAATAATATACTGCTTCACTATTCTTCCTGCCAAAGTGGATAACTTCACATTTTCCCACATTTTACACCATTTGCCAAATTTTTGCCCACTCACTTAACCTATCTTTATATTCCTTTGCAGACTCCTTGGGCTGAAGTTTATAAGTCCCTGGATATTGGTGCTTGTGGTGTGGGGGCGGCCCAGAAAATCCTTCCGGGAGAGGCCCGCCGTGGGCCTTGAAGCCGGGAAGGCCCCACCCCATTTTACCAGCGGCGATGAGGCCTCGCGGCGGTCTCCCCGCCACACGGCAACGGAGACTTTATTTAAATATGTTAATTACATTAAAATGAATGAATAATGACTTACCTTTTCGTGACAGCCATCCCACGCTGATATTCTGGCCAGTTGCCAGATGTCCCACACCTTCGGATATCCGTTCGTAGTCTGATTCCATTGAAATTTTCTAATGCCCTGCTATAACGTCCTTAATAATAGATTCCACCATTTTCCCTCTGACACCTGTTAAGCTTAACTAACCTGGAGTTTCCTGCTTTCTGTATCCTTCCTTTCTTGAATAGAGGAGTCACATTCATTATTTTCCAATCAGATAGGACCTTTCCAGAATCTAGCGAATTTTGGAAAATTAAAGCCAATGTATCTACTATCTCAGCAGCCACTTCTTTTAAAACCCTAGGATGAAGCCTCTCAGGACCTGGGGACTTGTCAGCTTTTAGTTCTAATCATTTTTTTCACTACCCTTCCCTCCCTTTCACCTCCTAATTCACAATTATGTCTCGGATGTTATTTGTATCCTTTACAGCAAAGACAGATGCAAAAATCTGTTCAGTTCATGCGCCATCTCCTTATTTTCCATTATTAATTCCCCAGACTCACTCTCTAGAGGGCTAAAGCTCAATTTACTTACTCTTTTCCTTTTTCAATACCTGTAGAAACTCTTACTGTCTGTTTTTATATTTCTAGCTAGCTTTCTCTCGTACTCTAATTTCTCCCTCCTTATTAATCCTTTAGTCATTCTTTGTTGTTCTTTATATTCTGTCCAATCTTCTGACCTGCCACACATCTTTGCGGAATTCTATGCTTTTTCTTCTGATTTGATAACTATCTTTAACTTCCTTAGTTAGTCACGGATGGAGCATCCTTCCCTTAGAGTCTTTCTTTCTCACTGGAATGTATCTTTTCTGAGTATTCTGAAATATCCTCTTAAATATCTTCCACTGTATCTCTACTGACCTATCCCTTAACCTAATTTCCCAGTTTACTTTATCCAGCTCTGCTTTCATGTCCTCATAATTGCCCGTATTTAAGTTTAAAACACTAGTCGTAGATTTGCCCTTCTCTCCCTCAAACTGCATGTGAAATTCGATCATATTATGATGATCACTGCTGCCTAGGGGCGCCTTCACTATGAGGTCATTAATTAATGACCTTTAGTGGGGCTTTGAGGCATAGTCTCTGCTAATTTTGCTGATCTAAGCCAGTGGTGCTATAATTGGCCTCAGCATTCCTGAACTGTTTAACCAATCTCCTGTTCCTGTGAATCCAGCTGGGAGTATGGGAGTAGATGTCAGGTGGGATGGGAATATGAGGATAGTGTGGGAAAAAGGCATTGAAGTGGATAATCAGCCATGATTGTATTGAATGGCGGAGCAGGCTCGATGGGCTGAATGGCCTACTCCTGCTCTTATGTTCCTATGATTGCTCCAAATAGTTGTATATCCTGCTGACATACCAGCAAGGTTCAGACATTTGAGTGGTGCATCCCATATATTGAATTATGACCCACATAAGTCAACATCAATATCTTCATAAGGTGAGGGGAGACATTAGGAAAAGAAGGAAAAAGCACAAGCTGATGGCTTCACTAAATAACACCGTTTATTTCTCAGGTTTGGGTGGAATGAGGGGTGGCTAGTTTCGTCCACCCTACCAAGGTGAGCTTGTTGAACCAGTTTATCTGCTTGCTTCTGGGTTGGATCCAAAAAAAGCCCTGTGAACTTTGCTCCACATGCTGTTCTTTCCTGAACAGATTCTACCCACTAGTGGGAGGATGTACAAAATCTATTGCATTAATTCCGTGTATTCCTACTGCTTGGCTTTGCATACTGCCCAACAACAATTCAGTACAGTCTTGTGGCCCTGGTGCGATTCGTATATATTTTATACTTTAAAATATTCCATGTTGCTACTGTTTTCTATGTCAAGAGCTTATGAGTCCTGTTATTTGTTGAGGTACCATTCAATAAAATAGTGAAGGACAATGTTCTTATTTCTTGATTTTGCTAGGATTAATAATCTTTACCATGTCCCAGTAAAATCCCACCCTCTTGTACAGAGTTAAAATCAGGCCCCATTGGTTCTGAGTCTAGAAAACTCAAAAGGCTAATTTACAGAACTTCAAATATGTTTACCTAAAATGTGCAGAAGAATACTTTGTTTTAGTACCTTGATATAGTTGGGCATACCAAACAATTCAAAACCTACTGAGTTTCTTTTAGGATAAAAACTGTGGTTTTGAAATTATGTTCCACATAACCAGATAGCAGTGCATTAAGTTTCCTGTCACAAGTAAACTAGATCTTTTCAGGAGGGATAACAAATTAGTCTGATAGTAGCACCAGAGAGTAACTTTAATTTTTACTTTAAAATGTCGCACTTAGCGGGGCTGCTCATACTTAACCTATTTCCAACTAGTCGTTATTTTAGTGTTATTACTTCACCAACTTGGGCTTAACCAAAACATCCTCAGTCTGAGCAGTATTATTATGAGGGACAGTAGCATAGTGGTCATTTTACTGGACTAGTAATCTAGAGGCCCGGACTAATGCACCAGGGACATGAGTTCAAACCCCACCATGGCAGCTGGGGGAATTTAAATTCAATTAATTCACAAATCTCAAATAAAATGCAAGTCTCGTTAATAATTGTCACGAAACTGCCAGATAAAAATACATCTGGTTCACTAATGCCCTTCAGGGGAGAAGGGTAGGCCATCCTTTCCCGGTTTGGCCTACATGTGACTCCAGATCCACAGCAATGTGATTGACTCTTAACTGCCCTCTGAAATGGCCTAGCAAGCCACTCAGTTCCAGGGCAATTAGGGATGGACAGTAAATGCTGGTCTTGCCTGTGACGCCCACATTCCAAGAACAAAATAAAAAGAAAAATTAGAGTGCTGCAGGTTTAATTGCTTTGTACAGCACATGGAGAATACTTGGCATCAGGTGGCAGGACAGTATCTCCAACACAGAAGTCCTCGAGGCGGCCAACATCCCCAGCGTATACACACTACTGAGTCAGCGGCGCTTGAGATGGCTTGGCCATGTGAGCCGCATGGAAGATGGCAGGATCCCCAAAGACACATTGTACAGCGAGCTCGCCACTGGTATCAGACCCACCGGCCGTCCATGGCTCCGCTTTAAAGACGTCTGTAAACGCGACATGAAGTCCTGTGACATTGATCACAAGTCGTGGGAGTCAGTTGCCAGCGATCGCGAGAGCTGGCGGGCAGCCATAAAGGCGCGGCTAAAGTGTGGCGAGTCGAAGAGACTTAGCAGTTGGCAGGAAAAAAGACAGAAGCACAAGGGGAGAGCCAACTGTGTAACAGCCCCAACAAACAAATTTTTCTGCAGCATCTGTGGAAGAGTCTGTCACTCTAGAATTGGCCTTTATAGCCACTCCAGGCGCTGCTTCACAAACCACTGACCACCTCCAGGCACTTACCCATTGTCTCTCGAGACAAGGAGGCCAAAGAAGAAGACAGCACATGACATGTGCAATCCATATAAATGATTTGGATGAGGGGAGCAAATGTAATATTTCTAAATTTGCTGATGACACAAAACTAGGTGGGAATGTGTGTTTTGAGGAGGATGCAAGGGGATTTCAAGGGTACTTGGACAGGCTAAGTGAATGGGCAAGAACATGGCAGATGGAATATAATGTGAATAGGTGTGTAGTTATCTACTTTGGCAGAAAAAACAGAAAGACAGAGGCCGTAATTTGACATCCCCGTGGGAGCAGGCAGGGGGTGGGGGGGGGGGGGGGGGTGGCGGGTGGGGAGTGTAAAATTGATTGGGAGGCAGGGGGTGCTGTTCCAATTGCCTTCCTGCCCCTGTTGCAATTTTATTAATTGCCAATTAAGGGCCACCTCCCACCGCCACTGGTATATTACCAGTGGCAGGCAGGTGACTCAGCATCTCAGGAGGCTGCCCAGTAAAATCTGGTGACCTCCTGGCAGGCTGGGTAGAGGGGGCTCTCCAAACCGAGCACACTGCGCCCCATGGAGGGCTCCCCTATGGCACAAGGCAACCCCACTGGTGCACATTTAGCCCCTTCCCCCTTGCCTCACTGAGGCCCAGCCAGTTGTCCCCAGTGAAGCTCCACACACCTTAATTCCGGGGCCTCGTCCATTGCTGCTGCTCTCGCTGGGTGCAGTTCCAGCAGTGGCCACCGCTCCCGGTGGTGCTGCTGGAACTGAGAACTGCGGGCCCGCTCAGAGGGGTGGAAGTCCCGCCCAAGGCCAATTAAGGGTAAACGTTAAATCACTGTGTAGCTTCCAGGCCTGGCAGATGTGGGCTCGCCACCAACCTTTTGGCCAGTGGGCAGGGCCTCCGCCCCAATGTAAAATTCTGGCCAGCGTATTTCTTAAATTATGAGAGGTTGGGAAGTGTTGATATCCAAAGGGACCTGGGTGTCCTTGTTCATGAGTCACTAAAAGCTGGCATGCAGGTACAGCAAGCAATTAGGAAAGCAAATGGTATGGTGGCCTTCATCGCAAGGGATTTGGAGTACAGTAGTAAAGATGTTGTTGCAATTATATAGAGCCTTGGTGAAACCGTACCTGGAGTATTCTGCACAGTTTTGGTCTCCATTTAAGGAAGGATATACTTGCCACAGAGGGAGTGCAATGGAGGTTCACCTGACTAATCCCTGGGATGGCGGGCATTGTCTTATGAGGAGAGATTAAAGAAACTGGGCCTGTATTCTCTAGAGTTTTGAAATGAGAGATGATCTCATAGAAACTTATAAAATTCTTACAGGGCATGACAGGGTGGATGCAGATAGGTTGTTTCCCCTGGCTGGTGAGTCTAGAATGAGGAGACATTGTCTCAGAATAAGGATAGGCCATCTAAGACTGAGATGAGGAGGAATTTCTTCACCTGAAGGGTGGTGAATCTTTGGAATTCTCAACCCCAGACAGCTATAGAATCTCAATCATTGAAATCATTCAAGAGAAATTGATAGATATCTGAATACCAGTGACATCAAGGTATGTGGGGATAGCGTTGGAAAGTGGCATTGAGGTAGATGATCAGCCATGATGTAATTGAATGGTGGAGCAGGCTTGATGGGCTGAATGGCCCACTCCTGCTCTTATGTTCCTATGAACATGGGCAGCCTTTATTGATCATCTCTTATTGTGCCTATATCGCTGCAGTTTAACGGAGTACTGATGAAAGCTTCACTAAAAAAAAAAGCTCTCGCGATAAAGTACCTGCCTGGAGTCTAATATGCTCAGGCATATTTTCAATGGATGAAATCAGTGTGGTAGTGCAATGGTTATGATGCTGGGACTAGCAACCTAGAGGCCTGGAGAGATCATTCAGAGAATGAATTTAAATCCCACCCTAACAAAATCTGGAAACCAAAATTGTCAGTAAATGTGATTGAGAAGCTAGCGATTGTTGTATGAATGCAACTGGTTCACTAATAGCCTTCAGGGAAGGAAAGTTGCTGTTCTTACCTGATCTGGAAGCATATGTGACTCCAGTCCCACACCAATGTGGTTGACTCTTAACTACCCTTACGGGGCATAGATTTAAGGACGTAGGAGGATTAGAGGGAAGATAAGGAAAATAAATTTCACCCAGCGGGTGGTAGGGGTCTGGAACTCACTACCTGAAAGGGTAGTAGAGGCAGAAACCCTTAATTCATTTAAAAGGTGTCTGAATATGCACCTGAAGTGCCGTAACCTCCAGGGATACAGACCAAGCTCTGGAAAATGGGATTAGGATGGGTGGCTCGTTTTTCAGCTGGTGCAGACACAGTGGGCAGAGTGGCCTCCTTCTGTGCATAAATGTTTCTGCATTTCCTAAATATTAAAAAGATCTGAAAAGGAGAAATGTGCAGGGATGTGGAGAGGGGGCAGAGGAGTGGCAGTAGGTGAATTGCTCCTTAGGAGAACCGGCATGGACATGATGGGTCGAATAATCTTCTTCTGTGCTGTAACAATTCTATGATTCTATTTTCTGTGAAACATTCCAGCAAGCCACTCAGTTGTATCAAACAGAAGAAAGCCCATCATCACCTTCTCAGGGTAACTAGCGTTGGCCATAAATGCCACGTCCCAAGAATGAATTAAAAAGATGGCAAGCTGAAAGCAATTAATGAACAATTCTCATTCTCAACTTCTTATGGGCAGATGCATATTTTTATTTTCAACTTTTGAAGTGTAGTCACAGTTGTAATGTAGGAAACGTAGCAGCTAATTTGCACACAGCAGGCTCCCACAAACAACAATGTGACAATGACCAGATAATCTGTTTCTGTGATCTTGATTGAGGGATAAATATTGACCAGGACACCAGGGAGAACTCTCCTACTCTTCTTCAAAATACTGCCATGGGACCTTTTACATCCACCTGAGAGAGCAGAGAGGGGCACAGTCTTATACAAAAGGTGACACCCCCAACAGTGCAGCACTCCCTCAGTACTGTATTGGAGTGTCAATCTTGATTGTTCTGCTTGAGTAGGATATGAACCCAAAACTCTTTCTAACTCAGAAACAAGAGTACCATCAACTGAACCACGTGTGTTAGTAACTGGTTAAACGCTATGGTGGCATATGACAAATGGTGTTCCTCAGGAATCTCGGCTGCAGCCTCAACTTTTCACCCTATTTACCAATGATTTGGGTCAAAGACGTGTATCCAAGTTTGGACATGGCACTAAGTTGGGAGACAAAATAAGTTGTGTAGATGAAAGCAAAAAGTTATGAAAGGATACTGTCATGCAGGCCCCCACCTGCCAAGAATGAGGCACATTAATTTTGCCACATGGACATTAAACTTCAAATTGTTGCTGGGAGGAAGAGAAGGCCTGTTACAAGGAATTGCCAGGCTCCTGGTTGGAAAGACATTTTTGCACATTAACAGATGGTATTGGAACAAAGGAGCTATCCCCTGCTCCTATACAATAAACAGAAGAGACCTGGTCAAACCAGTCGGTCACGTGACCACCTGCTGGCCAACTTGGGGGAGTTTTAAATTGGAGAGACAGTGTTTAAACTGGCAGAAGGCAGTTTTGCTCCTGTCTGCTCCCATCTCTTTCTCACCAGCTTCAGAATCCATTGAAGACACATGAACCCCCAAGAGAGAAAAGTCTCCTACAGTGAACAAGGTTTAAGAAGAATATTGGGCCACAACGAAAAGCAAGATCTACCTACAAGCAAGGACTATACAGTAAGCTTGAAGATCCGTAACCAAAGATTCTTCAGATACTGCCTCAAACCTTTCCACTTTATCTTTTCTTCTCTTTTCTGTCCCTTTCTGCTGTGTATGTTGCGTATGCATGCTAGCATGGGAACGTCGTGTATCCATAGGCATTAACCGAATTAGAGTTCAAGTTTTAGTAAATTTCACTTTTCTTAAGAAAACTTGGACCTAAGAAAGCCTGTTTGTGCTTTTTTCTTTGCCTTATAACTGGAAAGCAGTGAACAAGAATTCACCAAGGAGGAGTTCAAAACACAGTGTGTTTAAAATAAAACCCTGTTACAGTAAGACCAGGTGAAGGCTGAGCAGGAACCCTAGACACCTTTCTCACCTGGTTGTAACAACATAGACAGAATATGTGCCTAGACAAGCTATACCAGATGGAGTTCAATGTGGGAAAAGTGTGAGGTCATCCACTTTGGATCTGAGAAAGACAAATCAAAATATTTTCTTAATGTTGGGAGACTAGGAGTTGTGTAGGAACAACGGAATTCAGGTGTCTAGGTATACAAATCACTAAAAGCTAGTGCACAGGTACAAGAAGTAATCAAAAAAAAAATTGTATGTTGGCCTCTAAGTCAAGCTGGTTGGAATTCAAAGTGAGGAAGTGATGCTTCAGTTGTACAGAGTCTTTGTCAGACCCCTTCTGGGATACTGCATTCAGATTTGGGCACCGAACCTCAGGAAAGATATATTGGTTTGGAGGAAGGAAACAGTGCTGATTCAACAGAATTATACCAAGCTTAATGGGTTAACTTATGAAGACAGGTTGCAAAAACTTGGCTTGTATACCCTTGAGTTTAGAAGATTGAGGGATGATCTCAACAAGGTCTTTGAAAAGATAAAGGGATTTGAGAGGTATAGTGAGTCTATTTCCTCTGGTAGGGAAATCCAGAACATGTAAGCATAATCTTCAAATTAGAGCTAGGCTATTTCGGAGTAAAATCAAGATGCACATCTTCGTACAATGTGTAGTGCAGATCTGGAATTCTCTCCCCAAATTTTCCCGACAGAGATCAATAGATTTTTGTTAGGTAAGGGTATCAAGGGATATGGAGAAAAGCAGGTGGATGGAATTAAGATACAGATCAGCCGTGATCGAATTGAATCGTGGAATGGCTTGAGGGGCTGAATGGCCTCCTCCTGTTCCTATTAATAGATACTTGCAATCCAGATGATGTGTGACCACCTGTTCATTCGCATCATTTGCAATTGTTCATACTATTGTATTTTTAATCGTGGATGATTGACACCTCTGATTTCAGAGGCCTGAATTAATTAAGTACTGAAGAATTATCCCATTGCCTTTATTCTTAACAGGATATTCAATCTCCATTGAAAAACTGAGATTCACATCATCAATGTAGCAACGTTTGGGCAGTACTCTGGTGCAGCAGATTATTCAGTGGTGTGAAAATCAGGTGGTTCTACAATGGACAGGCCAGATTATAGCCCAGGTGTGAACCTGATAGTGACACCCATATCTGGAAATCAACCACAAGGCAAGCTTGCATGTTTCAGCCAAATGTTGTTTTTTGCTTACTAGACAGTATGGTAAATGCATTTATTTACAAAGACTATTTTAACCTCCTCTGGACAGATTCTAATTTAGTTGTTTTTAAATATTGCGCTAATCAGTAACTTGTATTATTTGGATTCTCTGTGTTAACTGACATGTAAAAAACCCAACTAACAATTTTAGCCTGGATGCATTGTTTTGATGGTGAGGTATTTTCTGCCTTCTCAAGTGCCTTCTGTGAAAGACAGGAGAACATGGTGAACATTGTATGTGATCTGTCATTTAAGGGTTAATTGTTAAATTTCAGTGCACTAACTCATTTTCAGCAGCAACAATAACTTGCATTTATATAATGCCTTTGACATAGAAAAAACATCCCAAGGTGCTTCACAGAGGCATAATGACCCAAAATGGATGCTGAGACAATAAAGAAGCTATTAATGGGGTGATTAAGAGCTTTGTCAAAGAGGTGAGTTTAAGAATGGTCTTAAGAGAGGAGAGGAATGTGGAGAGACAGAGGGATTTAGGTAGGAAATTCCAGAGTGTGCAGTCTGGGCAGCTGATCATTCTACCACTAGTGGAGGGATGAAGGGAGGAGAGAATACACAAAAGGCAAGAGTCAGAGGTACAGAGCGACTAGAGGAAGTGTTAGGGCTGGAGGATGTTTCAGGATTAGGGAGGTGCAAGGCCACTAAGGTATTTCAACACAAGGATGAGAACTTTAAAATCAAGTCATTGGCTGATTGGGAGCTAATATAGGTCACCACGAGCAGGGGTGATGTGTTCACAGGACTTGCTGGTGGATGGGATATGGGCAGCAGAGTTGTGGATGAGCTTAAGTTTACAGAAAGTGAAGAGTGGCAGATAGGACAGGAGAGCTATAGAACAGTTGAGTCTGGAAGTGTCAAAGGCAAGGATAAGACTTCCAGCAGCATACGGCCTGAGGGACATGCAATGTTATGGAAGTGGAAGTAGGCAGTTTTTGTGATAGATATTGTACAGGTGCAAAAATTATAATTAGGATTGAATAGGATGCGAAGATACTAAATAGTCTGGCTTGGCCAGAGATAATTGTCTTATTATAGTCCAAGTTTTGGCTCAGAAGAGACTAAGTCTGCTTGAGGAAAAAGCTTTTTTATTGCAAATAAAAGTCTTGATAAAAAAAACTGAATTGAAACACGAAAGCTAAATTGGCTAAGTGTCATTCATACACTAAATTGTTTGCTTTAAGATGAAATGTAAGCAACTATGAGGAACAAACAGCAGTTACTATGAGGAAAAAGATCAGAAATCTGGAAATAATACTGGAATTGGCCACATAGTAAATGGAAGATGAAATGTCACTGCAGCAGCAGGCAAGGAAGGAAAGTCTTGTGCACCCCAGTTAATAATACTTAAACTGGAGCCTGAAAAGGAGTATCATAAGTACGAAGCTAAGGAAGAGAAACATCAGTGTATATTCAAGGATAAAGAAAAGGAATGTCAGCATGAGGAGAGCTCGTTCATGAAATACACTCTTTTCCATGAGCATAAGATAAATGTATTGGGGAACAGCCCAGACCACATGGTGATCATGGCTCACTACTGTTCGTTGGTTTCCTCTTCCTTTGCTTCTCAGACAAAACAACAGCACCTTCTTCCAAAGATTCAACCGTGGTTTGAAATGTGAATAAATCACTTACGTTGAATGGAAGTACGATTGGTGGCTTTAATTCCTGAATCACCTGAGAAGGTCTTGGTTGGTTTCATGATCATTTGGTAAGGCAATTTTTAAAAAATTAAGACATAACCACATGTCTGTAATCTCATACATCTTACGCAATTTTAGTTTTGTGAAATATGTCAGCCTAAATTCCATGCTGTTGGCATTTTATATAGTGGATGACATGGTGCAATCTATAATGAATAACTAATGAATTCTTATGGGTTCAATAGACATATTCTGCCTGTTCATAAGGTAGATAAGTATAGCCACCTTTCCTTCTGAATGGTCAGTAATGTTTTTATCCTCTACTCTTGTCCTCACTTTATCAACATCTCATACCACCTACACCCTTGCCACTCTTTTGAACTTGTTGTCATTTTCTGAAAAACTTTATAATCCATTCATCTTTTTGATTTTTATTAATTTTTTGGGACAATTTTAAGAGGAGAAATTCAATGCCACTTGCTTCAGTGAATGGCATTTTGTGTCCAGAAAGAATTTTAATTTAATTCTTTCACATAACTATGTTCATGCTCCATAATTTATGGATTTTTCCTTAATGAGGTCCACAACTCGGTGGCACAGTGGCGCAGTGGTTAGCACCATAGCCTCACAGCTCCAGGGACCCGGGTTCAATTCTGGGTACTGCCTGTGCGGAGTTTGCAAGTTCTCCCTGTGACTGCGTGGGTTTTCTGCCAGGTGCTCCGGTTTCCTCCCACCGCCAAAGACTTGCAGGTGATAGGTAAATTGGCCATTGTAAATTGCCCCTAGTGTAGGTAGGTGGTAGGGAATATGGGATTACTGTAGGGTTAGTATAAATGGGTGGTTCTTGGTCGGCACAGACTCGGTGGGCAGAAGGGCCTGTTTTAGTGCTGTATCTTTAAATAAAAATAAAAATTTAAAAAATTTTTAAAAACTCATTTTGTTTCAGTTACTGCTCATTACACAAAGATTAAAGGAGTCATTTCTGTAGTTAAGCATTTTAATTTCATGTTTTATATTGTATTTATTTTGAACTTTCCATCAGCAGCGTCGTAACATAAGGAACAATTACTTATTGGCCAAGCAGTAATAATGGCCAGACTTGTTTAAATATCACTGAACATTGGTCAATCTACTAAATGCACTTGTCATATATATTACATGAAGAGGTTTTATAAAGGAAATAATCAAGAATGTACTCAGATTGCTGTCAAAAGGTATTTGAATAGACATGAGATGAAAAGGTAACAGGAATAACAATGATTATTTTAAGGCCAGAAAAAATGATTTGACTCCCTCCTTTTATATTCTCCCCGTCTCTCCTGATGGTGATGATTTTTGCAAGAGTATTCTTTTGTGGGAGCTAACAATTATTCATCATGTAAGCCCAGCTCTGCTATTTGTGAGAAGTCATGATCTATGAACCTGACTCACCCAATGTTCCCAAGAACATACTTTCCAGTCGGGAGTCATTAGACAGCAATCAAGAGCAGGAATTTGTTATAGCTCCGGACAAGAGATCTGTTTGTTGTATTTCATGGAGACTTTTGTTTTGTAAAAGACTCTGCAGACTGCTGTGGTGCACTGTTTAAACAGACTGTCTTTTCTGTAATTGGACATTACTTGCTGTAAAATGCACTGCTGTGAGTCCTGCCGTAAGTCCCACCCTGCCTCCAACTCATTGGTTGACACGATTCAGCTCATTGACTGATACCTTGGGGATCATTTTAACTGCCTGAGGGGGTAGGGGAGTTGCCATTGGGGGGGAGGGGGGGAGCGGGCGGGGTGCGGGATTCAGGTGCAGGCCAAGAATAGGCACCGACATGCTGCACCATGGACATTTCACACAATTATTGACTCAGCCACGGACATGGGGGCAATTAATCTGCGTGTATCTGCAATTAATGTGTATAGCCAATCTAATGCCATCAAAACACAGTCCAATTTAAAACACATTTCTCCCTATAAATAAAGTAGCTAAACATGCAAATATCAATGGAGAGCTGCACAACTGTATTAGTTCGCTAGCAAGCAAAACAGTATGCAATGCCAATGCAAATTACTTTTGTTGACAGAAGAGAACTAGCTACACCATGTCACGGGGTGGTAGATGGACCTTATCGGATGACCTCTGGATTCACACTATATCAGGAGTGCAAATTCATACAAGAAATCATGAAACTCAAGAGAGGATTGTTATTGAGGTGAGGCTGGAGACAAATCAGCAATAGGAAGATGAACCATTTCTCACACTGCTGTAGTCACAAGACAATTTAACTGATGGTCAATGTTTGTGCAACTTCTCCACATGCTTGTAATATGTGCCTGAAGACAGGGCAGCCAACAAAATGGCAGTGATCTTCAAATCAGGAGAATTTTATAGGATAAAACAGATAGTGCTTCAGAAGAGTCATGTAAAACAGAAAAGCAGAGTGGTACAGGAAGGGACAGAGAGATTAACGGTAGGTAGACAAGACTAGTTTATTCATCTTGACAGGCTGTTAAACTAGGTCCTGGATTGTAAAATACAGAAATAGCAGAATCTCTCATAGACAAAATGTCATTTGCTCACCAAAGCTAGTGACAAAATTAGATAAACACAATTACAAATAAAAAGCACCCTTCAGTTCCTCCAATAAAGTGATTCTCTTAAATTCACTTATGTCTGTATCTCAGTCCATCACTGTCGATTCCAAATCAGCTGTGACAAGATAATTATGAACAAAAAGCTTTTCTGCAAAAAGTTGAGCAGTTGTTATTACATGTATATTCTGTTACAGCGATGAGGAGAATTTTTTTCTCTCAGAGGGTCGTGAGTCTTTGGAATTCTCTTACTCAAAAAGCGGTGGAAGCAGAGCCTTTGAATATTTTTAAGGCAGAGATAGATAGATTTTTGATAACCAAGGGGGTGAAAGGTTATCGGGGGTCGGTGGAAATGTGGAGTCATCAGTTCAGCCATGAACTTATTGAATGGTGGAGCAGGCTAGAGGGGCCAAGTGGCCTACTCCTGCTCCTAATTCGTATGTTTGTATGTACAAAACATTTAGTCACTATCTATTGTACTCCAGGCTAACCAATTTATGCCAACTCAAATCTATTACCTGTTAGCAAAGGTGAACTTTTAACGTATTGTAATTATATGATACACAAACTTTCAAATTACATTGGCCACTCAGTTTATCTGATCTCAAACTGGATAGTAAATGATGCACATTGCTGATCTTTGACATACTTGTAAAACTTGTCCTTTAATCCAATTTACAGAAAAAAATCAGTTATTGATGTTTCTAACATGGTCATTGAAACATAATACATTTTTACTATGTTTTCCCCGACAGTTTTTAAAACTGCGAATGCAGCATAACTTTTGTAAAGGAATTGTAAAGAGTTAATCATAGATTAAGGTTTATTAAAGCTATATGTTACATTGTATTTACTAAATATTGTATATGGGTCAGCAGCATCCCGATTTTGCCAATGCCGCTTAGCTCCATTACACTTGTATTCATGAGGAACTTACCATTGTTACAATGAGGCAGGAGGAATGCACTGTCTTTTCTAGTTCCACATCTCCACAGGTCACAACATATATTTAAATGTTTACCCAGTTACCGATACGGTCAATCATATACGCTACTCTTTATCCCAGAATAAACACACCAACCAGGTTTCTTTAATAAACAACAAAATGATCAGTTTAGTATGAAACAAGACTTATCCAGTAACAAAGTGAAGCATTAACACACAGATTGAAACATGAAAGTTCCATTTTTATCTTAGCCCCTCATATACACATACACACTGGCTAACTGAAAAATAAAGAGATTTTCTCTGCAGAGCTCTTACAAAAAAAAGAAAAAAATTACTTTGGCCAAATACTTGCTAATTCTTGAAGAAAATAGAGAAGATATGGAAGGATGTCAGTTGTCCCTTTTGGTCTGGCGTCTGGGTATACAGAGACGGATCACTGGTATCTTGTCTGGAGCAATTTGTTCTGGAGATGTTGAGAAGTAGTCGGGTAGGCTTTCCAGGAGAAATGTGGCATCAGGGGTTTCAGTTATCCCACTCTGGATTTTCAGATTTTTCAAAGTGGTAGAGAAAGATGAGCTGGTGTCTTATCTCTCAGCAGGCTGACCTCCAACTGCCTTCAAACACAGTCCACACCCCAACTGAACCAAAACAATATCTCAGAAGCGAAACCCCAAGCAGCAAATCAGAACCTCCTGACTACTATAATTCTTGACATATCAAATCTCTGTAAACATTTCCCTAAGTCATCAAGGATTCTGTTGTTTATTAAACTTAAGGCATGTGATATCCAGTAAAGATTTGTTTTCAAACAAGACCCTTGTAAAAAAACATCCATGGAATCTTTTCAGTTTTCCCAATAAACCAATATCCATAATTCTAAAACACAGATCCTCAAAAAAAAATAGAAGCACTTTCATAACACAGTGCTGACTTCTGAAGATTCCTTGGGATTTCCTGCCTGTTTTCCCTTCAGTACAAGTTGTGGAACAATGTGATTCCAAATGGATAGCAGCAGAATTGCAACAATTCTAAAAGTCCAGCAACTTCCAACATGTTACTGAGCTTGTGTCCCAAGTGCTAGGCTATTTTAAAACACAAGATTAAAGGCTTGGAGCAAGGCTGTCCGACCTTTTCACGTGGGGGGCCCACATTACAATTTTTGTCTTACACAGGGAACCTGTGAGACAATTTTGGAACGATATGGGAATTAAAATTTTATCTTACTATTAATCAAAACAACAACAAATGTGCATTTTTGTGAACAAGCTTTAAAGAGAAAACTAATTTATTGACTTACTTTCTTGTCATTATATTGGACACAGATTTAGTGAGATACCTGGCATTTCTCTTTGCAGCATAAGTAGTCAATGTTTGCCTGCACACATGTTGTAGCGATGCGAGTATTCCAGATAGATGTCCATCTGTCAGGAATGATCTTGATCGCTCTCTCTCCCTCCTCTCTCTCTGTCTGTTTCACTCTCCTTGCCTCTCTGTCTGTCCTTGTGTTCCCTCTCTGTGCTATTCCCCCTCCCTGTGTCGGCCTCACTCTGCCCCCCCCCCCCCCCCCCCCCCCGGCCCCTCTCTCTCTGTCTGTCCCCTCCTCTCCCTCTCTCCTTCTCTCTCTCTCTGCCCTCTCTCTCTCTCTCTCTGCCCTCTCTCTCTCTCTCTGCCCCCTCTCTCTCTCTCTGCCCCCCTCTCTCTCTGCCCCCCTCTCTCTCTCTGCCCTTCTCTCTCTTTGCCCCCTCTTTCTCTTTCTCTGCCGCTCTGTCTCTCTGTCTCTGCCCCCTCTCACTCTGTCTCTGTCTCTCTCTCTCCCTCTCTGCTCCCTCTGGCCCTCTCTCCCTCTGCTCCCCCCGCCCCCCACATCCCCGCCGCCTCTCTCTCTCTTTTTCTCTGCCCCCTCTCTCATGCGCTCACTCTCTCTCTCTGCTCTGTCTCTCTCTCACGCTCTCTGCCTCCATTCTCTCTGCCCCTGTCTCTTGCTCTCTGCCCCTCTCTCTCTCACTCTCTGCCCCGTCTCTCTCTCTCTCTGCCACTCTCTTCCCCCCCCTCTCTCTCTCTCTCTCTGCCCCCTTTCTCTCTCTGTCTCCCTCTCCCTTCTCTCTCTGTCCCCCTTTCTCTCTCTCTCTGTTCCCCTCCCTCTCTCTGTCCCCTCTCGCTCTCTGCCCTCTCTCTCCTGTCCTCTCTCTCTTCCTCTGCCCCCCTCTTTCTCTCTGCCCTCTCTCTCTGCTCCCTCTCTCTCTGCCCCCTCTCTCTCTCCTCCCTCCTCTCTCTCTCTCTGCCCCCTCCCTCTCTCTCTGCCCCCTCTCTCACTGTGCCCCCCCCCCGACGGTTGCAGTGAGCGGGAACGCTCTGCAGAGCAGCTTTGTGGTTGGTCAGTTTTTAAAAATATATTGCAATGTCAGTTTCACAGCTGACAGCTGCTATGAACTGGAACAGTTGTTTCTGAACTTCAGGCAGATTGAGGTTTCTGACCTTTTTTTAAAAGCCAGCCGGAAAGTCATGAATAAAAGCAAAATACTGCGGATGCTGGAAATCTGAAATAAAAGCAAGAAATGCTGGAACCACTCAGCAGGTCTGGCAGCATCTGTGAAAAGAGAAGCAGAGTTAACGTTTCAGGTCACTGACCCGAAACATTAACTCTGCTTCTCTTTTCACAGATGCTGCCAGACCCGGAAAGTCATGAATCTGCCCAAAGTTTGGAAGCTGTTGCTCCCGCTCTCAGCACCTGTCTGCTGTGAAACTGACATTGCAATATTGCTACCATGTTTTCAGCTGGTCAGTTCTGCTTTTTTTAAACAAGTTATTGTCAATGTTCAGTAAAAAAAAGTTTCAAGCAGTGTCCCATATGACAATATTAATATGTTTCCATTTGGCAGGTGTGATTTCCGTCGCACTACCAAAACTAATTTTCACAGCCACATCTCCCGCTGCAGCGACTGTCTTCAGCTCTGACTTATTCCACGTGGATTCCAACTGAAGTTTCATGCTTCATGTTTTGAATCCACCCAGGATTACAGGTATCTCCAAGAAATACAGTGTTCCTCGGACTGCTGTTCTCGCCGCATCCTGAGATCCACACTCAGTGCCATGCGCCAGCACATGTACACACTCGACCTCTCTCTCCAGAAGCACCACCTCACTTTATCTCAAAGCTGTCCTACTCTGCAGTTTCTTTTCATCCTTCACCTTATCCAATGCATTAATAAAAAACTTCTTTTCTTCCTTCCAGGTGTTAAGGAACGCAAGCTCCAGCAGCTCATGGGTACCAACACCCCTCCAGATCCTTCTTCCCCTTCTCTTCCTTTTGACCCCATCCCTTCTGATTTGACCCCTTGCTGTATATTCACTATATTCTCTGACCTTCCTCTCTCTGAGGAAGATTTGTACTCAACAAAGGACTCAGTTGTATCCCCTTACGCCCCCACCCCAATGAATTTCATGCTTGGTATGATGTTGAGCTCTTCTTCCGTCTCCTTCACCTCCGGGCTCACTTCTTTGACCAGGAGTCCTCTTCCGACCAGCGGACCCTTTCACCCACCTCCAGTATTCTCCCTCCACCTGGACCACTCCCTCCGACTTCTTACTTGCTCTTGATTTTTTTCATTGAGAACTGTCGGCAAGACATCGGCCATCTCAATTTCTCCGCTCCTTTCACTTACTCTAACCTGTCTCCCTCCGAACTTGCTGCACTCTATTCTCTCAGTTCTAACCCTGACATTGTGATCAAACCTGCTGACAAGGGTGGTGCTGTTGTTGTCTGGTGTACCGACCTCTATCTTGCAGAGGCTCAGCGCCAACTCTCAGAGTCTTCTTCCTACCTCCTCCTGGACCATGACCCCATCACCGAACATCAAGCTACTGTCCACAGGACTGTCACTGCCCTCATCTCCTCTGAAAATCTTCCCTTTACAGCTTCCAACCTCATAGTCCTGCAACCCCGGACAGCCCGCTTTTACCTCCTTCCTAAAATCCACAAACAGGACTGTCCTAGGTAACCCATCGTTTCAGCCTGTTCCTGCCCCACTGAACTTATTTCTTCCTATCTTGACTCTATCTTTTCTCCCCTGGTCCAGTCTCTTCTCACATACATCCGTGACTCTTCTGATGCCCTACATCATTTTGACAATTTCCAGTTTCCTGGCCCTAACTGCCTCCTCCTCACTATGAACGTCCAATCTCTCTACACCTCCATTCCTTACCAGGATGGTCTGAGGACTCGCCGCTTCTTCCTTGAACAAAGGCCCAACCAGTCCCCATCCACCACCAACCTCCGCCGCCTGGCTGAACTTGTTCTTACATTGAACAACTTCTCCTTCAACTCCACTCACTTCCTTTAAATAAAACGTGTTGCTATGGGTGTCCACATGGGTCCTAGTTGTGCCTGTCTTTTTGTGGGATATGTTGAACATTCCTTGTTCCAGTCCTACTCAGGCCCCCTTCTCCAACTCTTTTTCCGGTTCATTGATGACTGTATCGGTCCATTTCCTGCTCCCACCCCAAACTTGAAAACTTCATCAACTTTGCTTCCAATTTCTACCCTTCTCTCATCTTTACATGGTCTATTTCCGACACTTCCTTTCCCTTCCTCGACTTCTCTGTCTTCGGGTAGGAAGGAAAGGTAGGAAAGTAAGTTGTGAAGAGGACATGAGGCTGGAAAGGGATATAGATAGATTAAGTGAGTGGGCAAAGGTCTGGCAAATGGAGTTTAATGTGGGAAAGTGTGAAATTGTCCACTTTGGCAGGAAGAATAAAAAAGCATATTATCTAAATAGTGAGAGATTGCAGAGCTCTGAGATGTAGAGGGATCTGGGGGTGTCCTAGTGCATGAATCGCAAAAGGTTAGTATGCAGGTACAGCAAGTAATTAGGAAAACTAATAGAATGTTATTGTTTATTGTAAGGGGAGTTGATAATAATCGTTATACAGGGCATTGGTGAGATCATACCTGGAGTACTGTGTACAATATTGGTCTCCTTATTTAAGGAAGTAATTAAATGCGTTGGAAGCAGTTCAAAGAAGATTTACTAGACTAATACTTGGAATGGGCAGGTTGGCTTAAGAGGAAAGGTTGGACAGACTGGACTTGTAACCGCTGGTGTTTAAAAGAGTAAGGGGCAACTTGATTGCAACATACAAGATCCTGAGGGGTCTTGACAGGGTGGATGTGGAAAGGATGCTGCCTCTTGTGGGAGAACCTAGAACTAGGGGTCTAGGGGTGGCACAGTGGTGCAGTGGTTAGCACCGCAGTCTCACAGCTCCAGGGACCCGGGTTCGATTCTGGGTACTGCCTGTGCGGAGTTTGCAAGTTCTCCCTGTGTCTGCGTGGGTTTTCGCCGGGTGCTCCGGTTTCCTCCCACATCCAAAAGACTTGCAGGTGATAGGTAAATTGGCCATTATAAATTGCCCCTAGTGTAGGGAGGTGATAGGGAATATGGGATTACTGCAGGGTTTGTATAAATGGGTGGTTGTTGGTTGGCACAGACTCGGTGGGCCGAAGGGCCTGTTTCAGTGCTGTATCTCTAAATAAAATAAAAAAACAGCTCTTCTGATATGTCTTCCTTTTTCCTCAACCGAGGATTCCCCCACACTGTGGTTGACAGGGCCCTCAACTGTGTCCAACCCATCTCCCACACTTCTACCCTCACCCCTTCCTCTCCCAGAATAGCGACAGGGTTCCCTTTGTCCTCATTTTCCACCCGACCAGCCTCCACATCCGATGGATCATCCTCCACTTTTTATGCCATCTCCAGCCTGATGCCACCACCAAACGCATCTTCCCCTCCCCTGTCAGCATTCCGAAGGGATCATTCCGTCTGTGACACCCTGGTCCACTCCTCCATTACCCCGACACCTTGTCCCCTTCTTACAGCACATTCCCATGCAATCGCAGGAGGTGTAATACCTGCCCAATTACCTCCTCTCTCCTCACTATCCAAGACCCCAAACGCTGCTTCCAGGTGAAGCAGCGATTTACTTGTACTTCTTTCAATTTAGTATACTGTATTCACTCTTCACAATGCAATCTCCTCTACATTAGGGAGACTAAATGCAGAACGTTTGCATTTTCAGAACACCTCTGTTCAATCCACAAGCGAAACCCTAAGCTTTCGGTTGCCTGTCATTTTAATTCTCCACCACACTCCCAGACTAACCTCTCTAGTAGACCTCCTGCATTGTCTGAATGAAGCTCAAAGAACAGCACCTCATCTTTCGACTAAGCACTTTACAGCCTTCCAGACTTAACATTGAGTTCAGCAATTTCAAATCATAAGCCCTGCCCCCTTTGTTTGGACAGCAGCTGTTGATGATACTTCTGCTATTTCCCAATTACACCTCCTTTAGACCCATCTCTTGTTTCTTTACTCGTCCAATTACCATCTCCTTTTGCCTTGCACCATTATCCCTTTTGTCATATAATCTCTTCTGCCTTCCACCCGATCACAGACCTTCTGTTTCGTTCTTTCCTGCCTCTGAACTTGCTTAAAACCAGTTACATCTCTGACTTTTTCCAGTTCTGATGAAAGGTCACTGACCTGAAATGTTAACTCTATTTCTCTCTCCACAAATGTTTTCAGACCTGCTATTTCCAATATATTCTGTTTTTATTTTATAATTGAATATTCATGGTTTGCCGGTAAAATTGAACAGTCTATATTCAGGTAACGAATCATCTAGTTCATTGAACTCTGAATGCAATTATGATGAGGTGTGATCACAGAGAGGCTTCTTGTGTTAGATTGTGCTGATGTGTTTGTGCCTTTAATGGGATACTGAAAGCCCCTACCATTGAAGTCTAATGAAGTCAACTTGTTGTAGCCAGCAGAGCAATGCAACAGAGACTATTTGCCAATCCTGAAGTTGTAATTAAAATGCATAGAAACTGGACATTGTGAAATAAGGCACTTGGATGTTTGACGATCTAGTTCTTCTTTTGCAGACTCCCTAAATCCAGTGGTCGAACACTATAAACAAGATTTAAAATAAAATCTCATTGTAATTAGATAACATAAAGGGCAAAAATGGACATTTGAAAACTATTCTTATAATGTGTTCTGTTAAGTGGGCTTCATTATTTCTCATTAGACGTATTGAACTTGTACAATAGGAAAAATCACCCTTTATTAACTGTATTAACATGTTAATATTGTGAAATATACTTGTTATGTGATACCCTTCATTCATTGGCTCAAATTGCTGTTGTCATTACATCCCCCAGTGACAGACCTGTAATTACAATTCTTCATCCTAATATGAGATAGTTTACCACAACTTGCATTTATATAGTGCCTTTAATGTTGTAACACCTCCTAATGGGTTTCACATAAGTTTAGGTTGTTTTCTGCAAAAGATACCAGTTTTCATAGTTCACATTTTATACAGTATGACCACCTAAGCACAAGCATTTCACTTTACTGAAATCCAAGCAAAGCCTGATTCAATATATTGGTATGAATTGTACATAAGGTTTCAGTTAATCTTTACAGCCACAAGTCCATTTTAGCAATACACATCCAACCAGTTTCTTTCAATTCCTCAACTGTGAGCAGAATTAGATGTGCACAGCTCTACCTTCCCTGATGAAGTTCTGTGCACAGGTCTAACACATTCATACTGATTGCTGGAGGGAGTTATGATGTTAATGACGGCCACACCAGTTTACACAGTACCAAATATTTGCTGCAACATTAAACAAGTTCAGGCAAGTTCATTTTGTGGCTCTGGTTTGTGGCATGATGATGCAATGTTGAGTGGAAACTTTACTTTCCTGAATTATTTCTCAATAGCTTCACCATGAGAAGCATTGGCTGACATATTGGATCATGCCTGAAAACAAGCGCATGGTTGGGGGGGGGGGGGCTGATTGGCAGCATACAATATCACTGCTGCCTGCTGATTATAATTATCTTTGCATGCAGCTAGCACTATCCCCACTATTCTTTGCATGCTGAGGTGGTGGGTGCGATGTAGGGAGTACAGAACATGAATTAAAGGGGAACCGCTCCAAAGACTGTGAACAACTTAAGGAAGAAATGGCTGAAGGAGGGAGTGAAACGGGTACTATGGTTCTCTTATACTGCACAAGAGGAGGAACATACTTTTACCCCAGGAGGCAGGAAGCCCTTCCAGGCATCTACTTAAGAAGCAGTGGTAAGAGATTGCTGAGTATGTCAATACCATAAATTCTGGAAATGAGCAGGTGCTTCTTGCCCATAATATTGGCATGTCAGTAGCCATTTAGGGCTACTGTGCAGTGACATTTCTAGGTCCCTGCCTCTTTACTCAGTCATCCATTAAAAACCTTCTTAAAACCCATTTTTTGACCTCACCTTTAGTCACCTCTTAGAAGCTTGTGGTCCATTCCTCATTATTTCTCTGTAAAGTGTTATGGGGCAACATGGGCTGGATTGCCCTCTTGTTGACAGGTTAGCGGAAGGGGTCGGTCTTTCACCTGACCATGTGATTCTGCTGCTAACTGGCAGAACTGCTACCACAGCCCTCATTATGCAAGGGAGGGAAATAGAAATGGAGTGGTGGTGCAGTGTATAAAGGGCTGCAGCTAGATAAAGTGGAATGTGACTTTTTGGACAGCGGCAGCCATAATGACAGTGAGACGCACCACCCTCAGGTTTTCTTTGGAGTGTCAGCAGCTGTGGAATCTTGCAGATTCTCTGATGCATCTATGGAGGTTTTGCTGGCACTGTAAGGGTCAGAAGGGCACACTTCTGAGGACAAGAGGGCAGGAAGTCCCATGAGGATTGGGTAAGGACATTATCGAAGGAAGTTGCTGGAACAGTCAATGCAACTCCTAAGGACTGTTTCACAGAGTAGGCAGAGGACCAGTGACCTCATTTTGGTGGCCAAAGTCATGGTACTACTTCCATTTAGCATCCTGCACCAATGCTAGAGGCTTCCTTACCTCTCAGGCTCTTTCTGTGTCATCACCTGGGTATCAAACAAACTCACTTATTCAGAAGAAGACAATTGGAAACAATAAAGAATAATTTTAACTCAAAGCACTCTGCAAACTCACTTTGTTTGCCATAAGAGTCTCTGTACGTCTCAATGGACTATAATTGTAAAGAGGCAACAAGGGTGAAATTGGTCTTTGGCAATTATGTGAAACAGGCAATAGCAAATCAGTGGTTCATTTTACAAAGAACAGTACAGCACAGGAACAGGCCATTCGGCCCTCCAAGCCTGCACCGATCTTGATGCCTGCCTAAACTAAAACCTTCTGCACTTCCGGGGACCGTATCCCTCTATTCCCATCCTATTCATGTATTTGTCAAGATGCCTCTTAAACGTCGCTATCATACCTGCTTCCACCACCTCCCCCGGCAGCAAGTTCCAGGCACTCACCATCCTCTGTGTAAAGAACTTGCCTCACACATCCCCTCTAAACTTTGCCCCTCTCACCTTTAACCTATGTCCCCGAGTAACTGACTCTTCCACCCTGGGAAAAAGCTTCTGACTATCCACTCTGTCCATGCCGCTCATAACTTTGTAAACCTCTATCCTGTCGCCCCTCCACCTCCATCGTTCCAGTGAAAACAATTCGAGTTTATCCAACCTCTCCTCATAGCTAATGCCCTCCAGACCAGGCAACATCATGGTAAACCTCCTCTGTACCCTCTCCAAAGCCTCCACGTCCTTCTGGTAGTGTGGCAACCAGAATTGCACGCAATATTCTAAGTGTGGCCTAACTAAGGTTCTGTTCAGCTGCAGCATGACTTGCCAATTTTTATACTCTGTGCCCAGACCGATGAAGGCAAGCATGTCGTATGCCTTCTTGACTACCTTATCCACCTGCGTTGCCACTTTCAGTGACCTGTGGACCTGTACGCCCAGATCTCTCTGTCTGTCAATACTCCTCAGGGTTCTGCCATTTACTGTATGCTTCCCACCTGCATTAGACCTTCCAAAATGCATTACCTCACATTTGTCCGGATTAAACTCCATCTGCCATTTCTCCGCCCAAGTCTCCAACCGATCTATATCCTGCTGTATCCTCTAACAATCCTCATCACTATCCGCAACTCCACCAACCTTTGTATCGTCCGCAAACTTACTAATCAGACCTGCTACATTTTCCTCCAAATCATTTATATATACTACAAACAGCAAAGGTCCCAGCACTGATCCCTGCGGAACACCACTAGTCACATCCCTCCATTCAGAAAAGCACCCTTCCACTGCTACCCTCTGTCTTCTATGACCGAGCCAGTTCTGTATCCATCTTGCCAGCTCACTTCTGATCCCATGTGACTTCACCTTTTGTACCAGTCTGCCATGAGGGACCTTGTCAAAGGCTTTACTGAAGTCCATATAGATAACATCCACGTCCTTCATCAATCATCTTCGTCACTTCCTCAAAAAACTCAATCAAATTAGTGAGACACGACCTCCCCTTCACAAAACCATGCTGCCTCTCACTAATAAGTTTGTTTGTTTCCAAATGGGAGTAAATCCTGTCCCGAAGAATCCTCTCTAATAATTTCCCTACCACTGACGTAAGGCTCACCGGCCTATAATTTCCTGGATTATCTTTGCTACCCTTCTTAAACAAAGGTACAACATTGGCTATTCTCCAGTCCTCTGGGACCTCACCTGTAGCCAATGAGGATGCAAAGATTTCTGTCAAGGCCCCAGCAATTTCTTCCCTTGCCTTCCTCAGTATTCTGGGGTAGATCCCATCAGGCCCTGGGGACTTATCTACCTTAATGCTTTGCAAGACACCCAACACCTCCTCCTTTTTGATAATGAGATGACTGAGACTATCTACACTCCCTTCCCTCGGCTCATCATCCACCAAATCCTTCTCCTTGGTGAATACTGATGCAAAGTACTCATTTAGTACCTCACCCATTTCCTCTTTCTCCACACATAGATTCCCTTCTCCGTCCTTGAGTGGGCCAACCCTTTCCCTAGTTACCCTCTTGCTCTTTATATACGTATAAAAAGCCTTGGGATTTTCCTTAATCCTGTTTGCCAATGACTTTTCATGACCACTTTTAGCCCTCCTGACTCCTTGCTTAAGTTCCTTCCTACTGTCTTTGTATTCCTCAAGGGATTCGTCTGTTCCTAGCCTTCCAGCCCTTACGAATGCTTCCTTTTTCTTTTTGACTAAGCTCACAATATCCCGCGTTATCCAAGCTTCCCGAAACTTGCCAAACATATCCTTCTTCCTCACAGGAACATGCTGGTCCTGGATTCTAATTACCATTGTATCCTCTTCTTACAAAGGAAAAGATCAAATAGAACCACAACAGAGAGCCTCAACAGGGGCAGAAGCCCAACTTCCGAAAACCCTGAGTTGACACAATGAGGAAACTCTGTACATAATTGGCAGACAGAGGGAGAGGGAATGGGAGCTGCTGAAGTTAGAGGTGAGGTAGTAAGTGAAGTTTGGTGAAGGAAGGGCAAGACTCATCACACATTGTGCTTTCGCAATGTATTGCAATTCCCTTACACACAGCTGCTGTTTCTTCAAGGGAAATATCACTGTGTACATAGCATAACAAACTCTTCTGTGTTTCACAACCCTTTGGAGGAAGAACATGGAGAGAAAATATGGAATAAAGGGTACAATTCTAAAGGGGATGCAGGAACAGAGGGACCTAGGTGTATATATGCATAAGTCATTGAAGGTGGCAGGACAGGTTGAGAGAGCGGTTAATAAAGCATACAGTGTCCTGGGCTTTATTAATAGGAGCAAAGAGTACAAGAGCAAGGAAGTTATGTTGAACTTGTATAAGACACTAGTTCAGCCTCAGCTGGAGTATTGTGTCCAGTTTTGGGAACCACATTTTCGGAAAGACGTGAGGGCATTGGAGAGAGTACAGTAGAGATTCACGAGAATGGTTCCCGGGATGAGGAATTTCAGTTATGAAGATAGATTGGAGAAGTTAGAACTGTTTTCCTTGGAGAAGAGAAAGCTGAGAGGTGATTTGGCAGAGGTATTCAAAATCCTGAGGAGTCTGGACAGAGTAGATAGAGAGAAACTGTTCCCACTCGTGAAAGGATGGAGAATGAAAGGGCACAGATTTAAAGTATTTGCTCAGAGAAGCAAATGTGACATGAGGGAAAACTTTTTCACGCAGCGAGTGGTTAAGGCCTGGAACGCCTGAGAATACCTGAGAATGTGATGGAGGCGGGTTCAATTGAAGCATTCAAAAGGGAATTAGACAGCTATATGAAAAGGAAAAATATGCTGGGTCGTGGAACTGAGGGAATTACTCTTTCAGAAAGCCAGTGTGGAACCGATGGGCTGAATGGCCTCTCCTGCACTGTAACGATTCTGTGATTCTGAGGCAGATACGGATTTCCTGTGTAGTTATTGGAGATGGTTTCCATTCAGAGGCTGAGCTACAGTCTGCTACATCACATCAGCAACACGTTACAGAAAGTTTCTTAGGGCATGCAGAAGACTTGAGAGAATAATGGTCCAGAAAATATCTACATCAACAATACACCAGGAGGAGGTACTAAAACAATGGTGGCTCCTGGGTTGGAAGCTATTACTACTTCAGTAGGTGCCTTGAGTACCAGCCTGAACACTACACTTTCCTAAAGCTTCCCATAGCTGGTTAGGGCCATTTGGGCTGCAATAACACTGAGCAGTAGTACTTTAGAGCTTGTGTCCTGCATTAGTGGGCTGCAAGGTCTGGTCATAGATCTTGCGAACACCCCCAAACAGTAACAATGTACCTGCTTCCTTAGGACTGCCTACAATGTCTGCACATGAAGGAACCTAAGGCATAGGCCAAGTATCCCTTGATGGTCCAAGAGAAAGGCTGCCATAAGATGGTCCTTCTGGACAGCTACTTCACTGAGACAAGAGTCACCTCAGGCCTCTAAGGTTCCAGGGGGACCAGACCAGCTACTCAGTGCTCACTGAGACAGGAGCTCATTGAAATAACAGATTAGGAGTTTAAGCAAATTAGTTAGCTGGCACAAAGATTAGGCACAATGTTGAGAAGTGGTGGTAGCAAGGCTCAATGGATTTTTAGGCATCTTTTGGCAGATGTAATGGAAAGTAAATACAGGTTAACCACATAGAGTTCTGCGTTTGCTGATGTGTATGTTTATAACTTTTCAGAGTTGGATGATTGTATGGGAAATGTAGAGTGTAATTGTAATCTAACCTGCCTGGTGGGAAGTGGATCAGTTCTGCACCATGCCCAATTTTACTAGCCATTGAATTAAATAGCAATTGCACCATACACGTGTGTGAACACTGTTGGTAAAATTACATAGCTGGCTCTTTTTGTTCTCCTGGTCCCATTGGGAATGAAATTAAGTGCACAACCTGCTTGAAGAAAGCATCATTGACCTTCTTTATTCAATATTGAACTGCTGAGTGAATTATATGGCAAATACCATCAGGTGCTACTGGGAAGGATCCAGTTCCACAGATATTCAATACAGTGGCAGCTTTGATTGTAGATCAGGAGCAGACTGTCCCTGCAAAAATCTGTCCACTGATTCGAGGTGCTTTCCATGTTAATGGGGCAGGTTGGTTTTGTCAAGTGAGGTCTTTATTTTACATTTTTATAAAATGGCTTTGCTGCTTCAATACTTGTTGAAAAATGATGCCCTTTAGACTTCATGGTGGAGACATGTCCAGTCCTTTACCATCCCCCATCACTTTTGTGGTATTACATTTCCTTCTTCCAAATGAGCAAAGTCCACATGCTCATTGATCGCTGCTTGAGTAATCCACCTGGGTCTTTCTTGGCAGCTGTTTCACTACCAATGAGCAGTCGTTCTCTGCTGCCTGACTGGACATAAACTCCATTCCACCTGCAATAAAAACAGCTAAACTGGCACCCTCACCCTATCCCACATCATGAGGGTAATTTTGTCATTGAAGTTATAGAGTTATATGGTTGGATTTTAAGCAGCCCTTAACGTTGTGATCATGGTGGGTGGGGGAGTGGTGGGTGGTGGTGCCTGAAGAGGGCTCTGAATGAGGCCCGCCATGGACCTCAACAGCAGCAGGGCCCAGCCTGATCCCCCTGGCGACGGAGGGGCACCATGGCGACTGCTGGGCGAAGGGACCACAATCCACATAGGCAAATGAATAAAATTAATAGATTTGCATGTACTTATCCTTAACCTGATGGCCCGCCGTGATCTTCGGCCCGGTAGCCGGCACTCCCGCGCCTTCGGATACCCGTCTGGGGAAACGAGGCGCCACACTGGTGGAGAGGGTGGGGGGGGGGGGGAGGAGGTAAGTTTATCAGTGCGGGAGGGGTGGGGATGGGGATAAATGACATAAGCGTTGGGAAGGTAGGAAGGATTGTACTGTAAACTTTGGGCTGGATTTTATAGGGTCCCTGACACTGGAAATGGTGGCTGGTGGGGGGCATGAAGATTGTTCCGGATGAGGCCTGCCACCGACCTCGATGCCGCCAGGGCCTGTCCCGATCTTGGCGGTGGTGGCGAAGCCTCATGTCGGCCCTCGCCGCCGTTCAGCGATGGGATCCACATTACAATATGCAGACGGGCACTTACCATTCATTAATATATGCAGGCTGCAGCGATTCAGGCAGCAGGTTGAGGTCTTCATTTGGACATGTGGCAATCACTTGCGTTCACTTTCACATCCGTGAAATGCTGGTGGCACCCAAGCATCAGTATTCGGAGCAGGCGAAGGTGGGTGCAGGTCTGCAGTGACCGGGACATAACTCTGCATGAAAGAAGGGTGGTACCCCGTGCCCTTCTACTGTAAAGGGGGTCACTCTGCACCCACTAACGTTTGGCAGGGGGGAGGGGAACTGAAGGGGGCTGACTCCGCAATCGGCCAACGCTGTTTGGGGGAGGGGGAGCAATAGCACTCTTTGATCCCTTTGTGTGGGATAGGGGCCAAGAATGGTATGGGGTCGAAGGTCATGTGACCGATGGTAGCATCCTTGCAACCTCAGTAACATGACTGTGCTCATGCTGCCCCGCTTTTATTTATTTATTTAATTTAGAGATACAGCACTGAAACAGGCCCTTCGGCCCACTGAGTCTGTGCCGACCAAGAACTATCCTTTTATACTAACCCTACAGTAATCCCATATTCCCTACCACCTACCTACACTAGGGGCAATTTACAATGGCCAATTTACCTATCACCTGCAAGTCTTTGGCGGTGGGAGGAAACCGGAGTACCCGGCGAAAACCCACACGGTCACAGGGAGAACTTGCAAACTCCGCACAGGCAGTACCCAGAATTGAACCCGGGTCCTTGGAGCTGTGAGGCTGCGGTGCTAACCACTGCGCCACTGTGCCGCCCAAGCCAAGCTAGTATGGGTGATGTCATACCACACCATATAAGTGATGATAGAAGGCAGATGAAGCACCAGTTTACATCACTGTCATCCCTGATAGGTGCCATTGATCTACTGAGGGCACCGAGTTCACCTGCAGCATTCAGATGGGGCTGGTCCAACCTGTCTGTCTTGATCCAAGTGCTGTGAGGAGCCGTATCTGCCAGAGGCTGAACCAACAGGCAGACACAGCCTACATGGAAGTTCATAGAAGAGAGCAGCAGCAGCAGCCACCAAGGTGCTTTCGACATCAGAGAAGACAGTGAGTCCACAGGCCCTGCGTGACATACCTGCATATGTCACATTGCCAGTGTTAGAGACGACTGCGGATGTCCAGAGAGGCATCTCTGTGCACTGCTGATTGATGACCTATAGCTGGACACCCTATGCCTGTGGCCCTCAGAGTCACTGCGGCTCTTAACCTCTATGCTTCCGCATCATTCCAGGGACCCACCGGCGACCTGTGTGGCATTTCACAGTCACCAGTGCACCGCTGTATCAGGGAGGTCACCGATGCCTTGTACAGGAGGGCTGATGTCTATGTTCGCTTTGGGACAGATCCTGAGAGTCAGGCCCAAAGAGCTGTTGCATTTGGGGCCATCACAGAAGTTCCACAGGTGCAAGGGGTCATCAACTGCACGCATGTGGCCATCAAGGCACCAGTCGGACAACCAAACGCATTCCTGAATAGAAAGGGCTTCTACTCGCTCAGTGTGCAGCTAGCCTGTGTCCACAGGAAACGCTTCATGCAACTGTGTGCCCGCTTTCCAGGCAGCTGCCATTAGTCCTTCATCCTGTGCCAGTCCTAGGTGCCACTGCTTTTCACTGTACCAGCTCAGATCCAGGGATGGCTTCTTGGGGTCAAGGGCTACCCCTTGCAGACATGGCTCCTGACGCTGATGAGAAACTCCACCAGCGATGCTGAAGAGAGATACAACGCCTGCCATTGCTTGACAGAAGCTACCATCGAGCAGGCCAATGGCATGCTGAAGATGCGCTTCCGCTGCCTGGATAGATTGGGTGGGCCCTATAGTGCTCACCAGTAAGGGTAGCATGTATTATTGCCGTATGATGTGCTCTGCACAACTTTGCAGTAGAGGGGGGAGGCCCTGCAGGAAGATGAGACACAGGAGCAGGAGACATTCTCGGATGATGCAGACCCAGAGGAGGTGCAGCAGCATACACACATGGGAGGATGAAGATCATCGAGGCACCGCAAACAGGGCAAGCAAAGAGCAAGGGATGCTTGGCAACGCCTTATTGCTAAGTGCTTCCACTATCCCTGAGGAGCAGAATATGTTCCCCATGTCACACATCACCGTGCTGCATCTGGTAGGCAGTCTCCTGCATCTGTGACGTCTGTGTTTCCATAATCACTGGCAGCAGATGACTGAGCCATTGCCCATGTGACTGCACCTGTGCAGTGCCACATCATGCATACTGGCATGGCGATGATGTTTTTCCATACATCGGCATAGCTCTCAGGTCAATGATGTAATGGGAGGAGACATAATCGGCACATGCTGGCATGCGTCATTCACACAGTAAAAAGGAGACATCTGTTAGAGAAACACATTTAATGAGAAGTAATCAATAAATATACATTGCACCCGTGATAACGCATATGTGTCATGGTTTTTTTTAGCCGCTTGCATGTGCTGTTTCGCTGTGCAACCTCAGCACTAGCAGCTTGACTGGAGGGAGGCTGCTGATCAGGACCCCCTTTGGATTTGGATGACTTGGATGGTTGTCCTCTGGGCGCCTGAGGCCTGGAGGGCCCCGGCTGCCTGAGGGCCTCCTGCACCTGTGCAGGGCTCTCCCCAGATGTCGTGGCTGCTGGAGCTGGACTCACTGGTGGAGGGGCTGAGGAGCCGGTGTCCACATTGGAATCGCCCTGAGGGGAGACCCCACATATGCATGGCTGGCTCGCCTCTTCCCTCTGAAGGATTGTGGGAACCTCGCTGCTCTCCTTAGAAGGATCAGGAGCAGAGACACTCTCCAGGCACCTGGTCCCTCTCTCACTTAGCCACTGCTGCATCCAGCTCATGGCCGAGGCAAGAGTTTGCAGGTCAATGCGCATCTGTGGGATGTGGCTCTCCATGAGGGTCACCATCCTCTCCATGGAGGAAGCCATGCGCTCATTTGCCTGGGACTTGGCAGCTGTCATGGCCTGGATGGACTCCCCCATCATCCGCTCATGGCTGGGCATGGCCTGTGGCATCGCCGCCAGATGTTGCCTTACCTCTCCCTACAATTCCAACATGCCCTGTGCTGTCAACACCAGAGGGTCATCATCAGCCCAACTGTCTCAGCCTCAGCCAGCTGCTCAGGCGCGTGTGTGGTGCTCTCACCAGCTTGTGACCCAGACTCTAAAGCCAAATGGATTCCCACCGAGGTGAGTGTCACTGTGCTGATGGAAGGTGCGGGAGTGTCATGGGACGCTGCAGAGGTGCCGGCACTCTCCGGGGCCTCTGATGCCATCTCGGAGCGTCGCCCTGCAAGATACAATGTGGAGAACACAGTTTTAGGTTCACAGGTGTACATATCACTAATATGACAGCATTGTGTTGACAAAGGAAATGTTTCGAATAATCATTGCATTTGTCAAAGAGATGTATGTTAACCCCAGAACCCAAGCTCCACTTTCTGAAATGGAACGTCCTCCCTGACTGCCACGTAGTTTGAGGGCCTCCTCCTCAGCCTGGGATAATGGTCGGATGTCCAGCACCCCTCCTCCAGTCCTGGAGGACTGCCTCGCATTCTGCGCCCTCTTTGCCTCGCATTGTGCGCCCTCTTTGCCTCGCATTGTGCGCCCTCTTTGCCTGGAAGAGCAAGGATGCAGATGTATAATATTGCCAAACAGCAACATGATGCTTTTCACAACAGGAGCGCTAAAACAACAGGTGAGGAACAGTCAGTGTGTCAGACGCACTCAGCCTGTCATGTAAGTGCCATGCTCTGGGGTGCAATGAGAGTTGATTCTTTCACACATGCAGACACCCATGTGGCATCAATCCTCCCCGTCCAGCCCCCCTGTGTTTGACATGGCAGTGGCACCCATGTGCCACTCTGTGTGGGCAAACCCAGGTCAGATGGGGGCCCCATAATATCGTGCCACTTGCATTTGCCGTGCGAATGAGGTCGTTCATCCTCTTGCGGCACTGGACCCAGTAGGGGCAGGTGACCCCACGGCAGCTTACCTCCTCTGCAATCTCCATCCAGGCTTGCTTGGTCAGGCAGCAGGGCCTCTTCTTGCCATCGCAGGCTTGCCCGCACAGCATGGAGGAGAGTGAGCAGAGGGGCATCGCTGAACCGTGGGGCCACCCTTCATCGCTCCTCTGCCATCTCTGGTGCCTTTCTGGGCTCTTGGTTTCACAATGTTGTTCAACAGCTCCTGTGCTGACTTCTCAGCTCCAGCACCGAGGTTTTGGCCACCCCAAGCATGCTAATGAGCCGCCACATCTGGAATCACGGGGGGAAAGGTCAGATGTTACAGGTAAGTGTTTTTGGGGTGGGGGGGAAGGGCGAATAATTAATCTAATTGTTATTGGGGGAGGGTGGGAGAGGGGAAAAAGAAATATATTTATTTAATTTAATTCAATCTGTCTTTAAATATTGTAATAAGCTGGTAGGGCTGACAGCCCTATAAAAATGGCGCACAGGCAGCTGACGCCATTGCTGGGGACAGACAGCCTGCCCCTTCCATGTGAATGAGGGGCAGCCTACCCTGGCTATTTAAATGAGCCGCCGTGCTTGAGATTGCAGCAGCTCTTTGGTTTGCAGCCTGCAGGGGCGGCCCGCCATTTTTGGAGCTTGCTGCCGAGATTGACAGCGAGCTCATCGAACCCAGCCCATAGAGTCGTAGGGCTGGATTTTATGGGCCCCCCTGAGGCAGGGTCGGAGGAGGGGGATGCCCATAGAATCATGATGGGAGGCAGGGTGTGGAGGGCCCAACTCCATGCGATTTTGCCAGGGCCAGGATAGGCCACTGACAGCCTTCCTGCCCAGAGACCTACTGAGGCCCTTAAGTCGCCTATTAATGGCCATTTAAGGACCTCTTACCACCGCCATCAACATGTTCCCTCTCCTCCTGGACGTCACGCTCACCCTCCCACTCCCTTCGCCGGGGCATTCCAGACTGACCCTGGCAACCCTGTCTCACTTACCTGAGGTCTGGGCTTTCACTGCTGGGCCTGGGTCCAAAGCCTCTGAAGTACTGGCAGTGGCCACCGCTCCCAATGGCGCTACTGGCTCTGCTGAGCTGCCGGCCCTGTGATTGGCTGGCAGCTCTTGGAGCAGGATCACTGTTTTAAAGGGATGGGAATCTCGGCATGGAACTCTTAGGCTTCAAAACACTGGAAGATTGCTTTGTGGGGGTGGGGATGGGAGCATGAAAAGGCCGCAGCAGGGATCCCCTGCCTTTTTGGCCCGGCGCCAGGAGCCCGACCTCCTCCACAAAACTCAGCCCATAGAGTCATTTATGACACAAAAGATGGCCATTTGGCCCATCAAGTCCATGCCAGCTCTCCATGGCTATCCAGTCAGTCCCACTCTCCTGCTCTATCCCTGTAGCCCTGCAAGTTTATTTCCTTCATGTGGCCATCCAATTTCCTATTGAAGTCATTGATTGTCTCCACTTTCACCACCCTTGGGGGCAGCGAGTTCTAGGTGCTTAAAAAAGTTCCTCCTCATATTCCCCCTGCATCTCTTGCCCAAAACCTTCAATCTGTGTCCCCTAGTAGCACCATTAGGTGAGGACACTTTTTCCTTTTCTAACTTATTTAAGCCAGTCATAATCTTGGAAACCACTATTAAATTTCCCTTCAATTTCCTTTGTTCTAAGGAGAACAACTCCAGCTTTTCCAACCTAACCTTGTAACTGAAATCCCTCAACCCTAGAACCATTCTGGTAAATCTTCTCTGCACCCTCTCAAGGAACTGGATCCTTCCTAACTGGATGCAGTACTCCAGTTGGGGTCTAACCAGAGCTTTATTAAGGTTCGACATAACTTTCCTACTTTTTACTCAATGCCTCTATTTATGAAGCCCAAGATCCCATATGCTTTATTAACCACTCTGTCGATATGTCCTGCCACCTTCAAAGATCAATGCACAAGAACACCCAGGTCCCTCTATTCCTGCATACTCTTTAGAACTGTGCCATAAAGTATATATTGCCTCTCCCTATTCCATCACCTCACACTTTCATCTGCCACTCTCTACCCATTCTGCTAGCATATCTATTCCCTATTGCAGGTATCATCCTATTGCATATCATCCTCACTGTTTGCCACATCTCCAAGTTTGGTGTCATTGGCAAATTTTGAGATTCTACTCTGTATTCCAAGATCCAAGTCATTTATTCATAGCAAAAAGAGCAGTGGTCCCAACACTGACGCTTGGGTAACACTACTGTCTATCATGCTCCAGTCTGAAAAACAACCATTTGCTACAACTTGCTATTTTCTGTCCTTAAGCCAATTTTTTTTATCCAGTTGGATACTGACCCTCCTATTCCATGAACCTCAATTTTGTTAACCAGCCTTTTATGTGGTATCTTATCAAACGCTTTCTTAAGATTCATATAAACAACATCCACTGCATTCCTTCATCCACCTTCTCTAATACTTCAACAAAAAATTCAAGTAGATTAGTCAAGCATGAACTGCCTTTTACAAAGCTGTGCTGGCTATCCTTAATTATCTCGAACCTTTCCAAGTGTCTGTTGATTTTTTTCCCTGATTATTGTTTCTAAAACTTCAGCTACCACTGATGTTAAACTAACTGCCCTGTAGTTGCTAGGACTGTCCTTACACCCCGTCTTGCATAAGGGTGTCACATTTGCCACTCTCCAATCCTCTGGCACCTCCCCTGTATCTAGGGAAGATTGGAAGATTATAGCAAGTTCTTCCATTATCCCCACCCCCACTTCCTTTAGCAACCTGGGATGCAAACCATCTGGACCAGGCGACTATTCTACCCTAAGCATAGCCAGCCTTTTTAGTACCTCCCCCATCTCAATTTTTAAATGGGAATAAACATGTGGAGAGATGTGAAATGGGCTGCCGAGTCACTATCATCCATTCGACACAATTGTGCAAAGTCAAAATGACCCACAGAATTCTAAGTACCCACCTTTGTTTCCCCTGTTGCTCCATTTAACTGCTTGGCACCATGCTGTTGCACTTTTACTACTTCTTCTGGGGAGACTGTTTGGGCACCTAAATTCCTGCTTGGGATGCAGTTGCCAATTCATGGCACTACAACACATACACAGTGCTAAAATTAATAGAAACAACAGAGGCCTTCAAATTTTGCATTACAACACTCAATTATTCATAGGCAGCTGAGAGTATTAAAACCAAGTCTCCATAACAGAAAAATACAGCTAGAGCAATCAATTTCCCACATGGGGCTTGACTTGTACCTGACCCTTTAATGGGGCTGCTGCCTTTGAGGCCTCAAAAGCTCAAACTTCCTGTACCCAGTGAGCTTTCTACTGATAGCGCTCTTCCTCGTGCACCTGATGTCCTTCCACTGCATTACACTGAAGGCCTGGAGGAAGATCACATTACGTTTTTCTAGTGTGTTTCTTTATATTTGGAAATGTATTCGTGCATGACATTAATTGTGCACAATGTTGTCTTTGCATGGAGCCGGACTAGTTGGATGAGTCAGTTGTTGATGACTAGCTGACCAGCAGATCCTACAGCTCAATGATCTCAGCATGTAGATCTGTACTGGGAGAAGATGTTGGGGATGTAGTTCTATGAATGTAAATGTTCAGGTTCCTGGTCAGGTAATTCCAGAGAACATTAGCCCAGGGCTCTGAATCTGTTTGGACTTGTGGTTTTGATGCCCCAACAGGGAGGCGTGGTTTTACTGCGACCATGGTGAGAGTGGGGACAAGGGGAATAAAGAGCTTGAGTCCAGAGGAAGTATTCAGCACCTTTATGAAGATATGAAGGACAGCATGGTATGTTGTGTGTGGATAAAAAGCCTTCAATGGTGAAAAGGTGTTGTTTTCCTGCACAGTACCTCCTCAGTTCTACTGATTTTATTCTGTTTGTTCAGGAGCTCAGGAATATTGGTTTTCTTGCATTTGGACATGGCTTTCTGCAGGACTGTTTCCTTATTTTGGTTGTTCAAGAATTTCACCATTATTGACTCTGGTTATGTTTGTGTTTAACCCAAGGGATGAGAGTATGATGTACTCATTGAATAATGAAACCTGTATATTTGAGATCCATTAGCTGATCAAGCATAGTTTGAAGGAATATAGCTGTGTCTTGGGCCTCCCCCATTTTTTGTTCCCTGAGTGCTGAGATCATCCAGTTTTTGTGTGACAATTTGGTATCATAGGTTCCATTTACTGTTTTGATTTTTAATTGCATTGATTTGTGTCTCTGCTGCTTCTATGTGGTTCCCTGTTTGTTTGGCTGAAGATATGCCATCTTCACAGATGGGCAGCACAGTGGCGCAGTGGTTAGCATCGCAGCCTCACAGCTCCAGCGACCCTGGTTCGATTCTGGGTACCTCCTGTGTGGAGTTTACAAGTTCTCCCTGTGACTGCGTGGGTTTTCGCCGGGTGCTCCGGTTTCCTCCCACAGCCAAAGACTTGCAGGTTGATCGGTAAATTGGCCATTATAAATTGCCCCTAGTATAGGTAGGTGGTAGGGGAATTGAGGAAAGGTGGGGTAGGAATATGGGATTAGTATAAATGGATAATTAATGGTCGGCACAGACTCGGTGGGCCGAAGGGCCTGTTTCAGTGCTATATCTCTAAATAAAACTAAATAAATAAAATTCACAAACATTGCTATGATATTCCAAGTGGCTTGAGGATCTGGGGCAGAGAGTTTCCTCCTGAGTGTTAGCTAAGGTGCTCGTTGAGTGGTAGGATGGAGCTTGTGCCTGTGCCGAGTTCTCCACATACTCTATCGCTACTGGAGGAAGTAGTTCGGGCATTGCCCTCTTTTGAATTAGCTGTTGAGCTTACTTCCTTGGTGTGCTGTACTGCTCCAGAACCTGCCTGAAGATGGCTCTGGATGAGGCCCGCCACAGACCTTGACACCAGAAGGGACTAGCCCATTCCTCCTGGTGGCAGCGAGGCATCGTGGCAGCCTCCCCGCCGCTGGGCGACAGGACCACAATTTTAATCTGCAAATCATTTAAAATAATTAATTTAAACTTACGTTGCCTCCTGATGGGTTGTCCCGATTTTCAGCACAGCGGCCGGCATTCCCGCGTCTTCGGATCCCCATCTGGGGAAATGAGGTGCTACACTGATGGAGACGGGAGGGAGGTAGGTTTATCAGGGCGGGGGAAAGGGGGAACGGGGTCAAATAAATGTCATGGGTATAGGGGATGATGGGAAGGGTTATAGTTTAAAGTTTATGCAGTTTGTGGGGTGGGGGGGGGGGGAAGGTCAGATGGTAAAGGTAAGTGTTTGTTGCGGGGGAGGGCAAATAAATGTAATTGGTATTGGGGGAGGGGAGGGGCAAAAAAATGTACGTAATTTAATTAAATCTATTTAAATATGCCAGTAGGACTAACAGCCCTTTAAAAATGGCTTCAACGCCTGCACAGCCTGCCCCCTCCACGTGATCGCATGGAGGGGGGGGGAGGTGATGGCCTGCCCTGGCTATTTAAATGAGCCTCCACTCTAAAGATTGCGGCGGCTCCACGCTCCACGCCAATGAAATCGGCGGTGGGCATATAAAATTCAGCCCCAGGTCTTGCTGCATCCTAGCATGGACTGCTTTAGTATCTGAGCAGTTTTGAATGGAACTGAACATTGTGCAATCATCAGCGAACATTCCCGCTTCTGACCTTATGACAGAGGGAAGGCCATTGATGAAGCAGCTGAAGATAGTTGGGACACCCAGGACACTGCTCTTCTACATTGGTGCATCTTCTTTATCTTTGCCTTGCTGCTTCTCATATTTGCAGTTTCTATTTTCAGCTTGAGTGATATGTCTATATCCAGTAGCTGTAGCTCACGCCAGCAGTCTGTGATACAAATAATGGGCCTGATTTTAACTCTGTAAGTGGCTGTGATTTGAATGAGTTAAAATCTCATGCAAGGTCTCTAATATGTAATTTATGGGTTCCTCCTTCATAGATAAATCACATAAAATGCCTTCTCTCTAATGCATCTACTGGCAAAACATGCATTTTAATCGGCTCCAAAGATGACATGCTATGGGAGGTGTAATCCAGCTCCTTGAGGCCAGTGTTAATTATATTTAATTGTATGCAGGTGGTGGGCATTAACTGGGGATTCATTTGTGCTCCTGTAAAAAGGAGCAAAATGAAACGATAGTTGTTGGGTGAGGCGGTGCATTTTTGTAATGCATATCTCTGTAAATGCTTATAGAAGTGCATGAAGACTAGATCCAGTTCTATCCTTCACCAGCTGGCTTTCAGGAGTATAACAGTCCATACTTGTTAGTGTCATCCTTGGTTCAGCGGTAGTACTCTGGTCTCTGAGTCAGAAGGGTGTGGGTTCAGGTTACACTCTGAGACGAGTGCATTATCTAGGTTGACACTTCAGCTGAAACTACTGACATGCTGCACTGTTGGAGGTGCTGCCTTTTGGGTGATCATTAAACTTAGGCCCTGTCTGTTCTTTCAGGTGGATGTAAAAGATCCCACGGCAGTATTTCGAAGAAGAGCAGGGGAGTTCTCACCATTGTCGTGGCCAATATTTAACCCTCAACCAACATCACCAGAACAGATTAGCTGGTTATTATCACCTTGCTGGTTTTGTGGGGGCTGGGTGTGTGCAAATTGGTCACTGCTTTTCATACATTACAAAAGTGACTGCACTTCAAAAGTGCTTAATTGGCTGTAAAGCACTTTGGAATGCCCTGATGTTGTGAAAGGCACTGTATAAATGTGAGTTCTTTTACTGAAACTGTTGTATGCTTGGCTAATTCTCTCTGTACTTCCTCTCAAGGGCAATAGGTTTGCTATTATGAATACTCCATTGAATGACTCCGTGAACATTTGTAGTGACAGGGCTAGTCCTGATTGCGACTTAATGGATTCTAGCAATAGGCAGCCCTGCAAACACAAATCTGCAACCGCAGGGTCTTAAAGTGATTATTATCATTGAAAAATTCATCCACACCAATAACTTTCTCGAATCTAGAACTAGGGGTCACTGTTTAAAAATAAGGGGTCGCCCCTTACATAAGACTGAGATGAGGAGAAATGTTTTCTCTCAGAGGGTCGTGATTCTTTGGAACTCTGTTCCTCAAAAGGCAGTGGAAACAGAATCTTTGAATATTTTTAAGGCAGCATTAGATTCTTGATAAGCAAGGGGATGATAGGTTATTGGGGATCGTGGAAATGTGGAGTAATCAGTTCAGCCATGAACTTATTGAATGGCGGAGCAGGCTCGAGGGGCCGAGTGGCCTACTCCTGCTCCTAATTTGTATGTATGAATGCCATATATTCGACCATTGTGCTCCCAAATCCTCCAGTTGGAAATTTATGCCAAAATTTCTTGAAAAATAATTAGAATATGCTGCAACGAGAATTGCAGCATTTTGGGAGCTGCCCGTCTAATGACCTAAATAAAAGCTGGGATGTGATGCTACTCAAGGCTGGAAGTGGATAGCATAGATGCTTAAAGGTTGAACCAATGAGAAGAAACAAGCACAAATTCAAATTATAGTGAGCTATTGCACCTGAAGCACTGATTTTATATCTGTCTGGTTAGTTCATTAAATGGAACAGTGAAGGCCCCTTCCTTGAGGTTGAACGAACAATACAGAAGTCAGAGGATTTTAGTCTTAATTTACTCAATGGGTTTGCAATCCTGGTGCTATTTCTGATCTGCTGTTTGGCCACGTGATTACTTACGACTACGTTCACAGAAGTAGGACTAAGAATTCTAATTACAGATAAAAAAGTCACATGCAAATAATAGTTCAAGGCCAGGAATTGGCAACTTGATCCTGCTGGGTAGATATAATTTCTGTTGCTTTTGCACTTTGCACAGTGACCCGAGACACTGTTAAAACTGCTGCACTGATGAAAAAAATAAAGCACAATTCCTGTGATTGCACCAACACTATCTAGTTTGCCTTCTGCCATTATCGTAGTCATATGATACAATCAATCTCTATCAATTAGCCCATGATAGACATGAGGGGCTGAATTAAAAGGGCCGATTAAGGCCACTCAGCAGAAGCTGACTGGAATTTTTCAGTAAGTGTGTGTGCCCCACACTAAGGCCCAAACACAGCCAGGCGGCCTCCTGACAGAAGATTGGGTGGTTGGGGGAGGGGGAGGGGGAAAGTGCTCCATCCCGCTAAGAATCCCCCCCGGCACCTGCCATAGCCATAGGGCCACAGCTGCGTCCACTTGCTATTCAGTAGAGGTATTGCCCCTCCATGTTGACAACCTGGCAGCTGTGGCCCTTTTTACCGTTTAAAATCACTTCAGAGGGTGCCACCATCTTGCGGCGTCCGTTCTTTCCTACCTGCATCGGCAGCGCCCATCTCTGACGGTTTTGACCTGATCTGGCATCTTCCAAGGTTCTACCGAGCTTTCTGCTCTGTAGACAGCGTCAGACTTTTCCTTCAATTGTCTTCCTGTTGCTGGCACCATGCGTGGGCACAGGCACGAGGTTCCCAACACGGTCTGGAAATTAAACAACCCCGCCTTCCCACCTTAGACAGGGGGTCCTCAATGCTCCAATTCCAGTCACTGCCTGCCAGAATGAACATAACCAGCAGGGCGTGCTGTTTAAGTTTATGGATAGATTACTGTTGAGCTGTGACTATGGAGTCCCTGGTGGCAGCCTCCTATTTGAGACCTTTAGGCCAATGTATTAATATGGTCCTGATTGTTGGATGAGATATAAATGTTCCCCAAGATGCTTTCTCTGGTCCAGTTCAAATAGTACTGTCGGATCTTTCACATTCACCTGAAAAGGACGATGCAGTACTGCCTCAGCACCATGCTGAATTGTAAGCCCAGAATTGGTGCCCAGGTCCTGGCAGGGACGAGAGCGCTCTCACTGAGTTAAGCAAACACTACAGCACATTAGCGATTTAATTGGAAACCGGCTTAGCAATTAAAAAAAAGCACAAGTGATGATAAATGATGATAGCCCTAACTGGGAGCCGATTTTCAGTACTCCACAGTTTGTATTTTCCATTGGGTGCAAGTTACATACAATTGTACAGCACAGAAAGAGGTCATTCGTTTCAACAGGTCTGTGTCACAGTTAATGCTCCACATGAATTTCCTCCCAACTCTCTTCATCTCACCTTATCAGGACAATCTTCTCATCCGTTATCCCTCATGGACTTATCTAGCTTTCCCTTAAATAAATCTATGCTATCCGTCTCAATTACTTCATGCAGTGGAGAGTTCCATATTTGTACCACTCTCTAAGTAAAGAAGTTTCTTTTGAAGTCTGATGGGAAGTCAGGTCATATGCATGTTGATCCCCCGACGTCTAGTACGCTGACCCTTTGTGAATTTCTGGGCTCAGCCTAATTTTAATGTTGGGAATGAACTCCAGGCAATGGGAAGTGTATCTCATTGGCAGCTCTCTGATGGTGAGTGGTGAAATTGCATGCAGTTGCAGGATTTAAAGTCGTAACATTACAGTAGCTGCTAAATGAAACCCAGTAGTTAATAAAAATATCAAGATTCCAATATTCAGTCTATATAAATCAAAGGGAAACTGGCCCACCTTTGCCCCTTTTTCCTAGCATATTTGAACTCCATGTTTGAATCCTGCCAATCAGGTTTCATGCCCGTCGCAGTACTGCAACAACTCAAGCCACTAATGACATCCTATGTGACTGTGACAAAGGTAAACTTTCCCTCCTTGTCCTTCTCGACATGCCTGCAGCCTTTGACATGGTTGACCACACCATCCTCCTCCAATGCCTCTCCACTATCATCCAGCTGAGTGCAACTGCTCTCGCCTGGTTCCATTCTTATCTATACAATTGTAGCCAGAGATTCACTTGCAATGGCTTCTCTTCCTGCTCCCGCACTGTTATCTCTGGTGTCCCCCAAGGATCTATCCTTGACCCCCTCCTATTTCTCATCTACATACTGCCCCTCAGTGACATCATCCGAAAACATACCTTTAGTTTTCACATGAACGCTGACAATGCCCAGCTCCACCTCACCACCCCCTCTCTGGATTCCTGCACTGTTGCTAAATTATCAGACTGCTTATCTGACATCTAGTACTGGATGAGCAGAAATTTCTTCCAATTAAATATCGGGAATACTGAAGCCATTGTTCTCGATCGCCTTTCTAAACTCTGCTGCCTTGCTACTGACTCTATCCCTCTTTTCCATAAATATACTTTATTCATAAAATTTGTAAATACACATTACAAAACAATTCAAATTGGACATTTCATGAAGTGCAATAAAGATCAGTTTCTTTTACTATATTACAAGAGGTACCTCACTATCCATACCATTTCAAGTTATATTTACAATGTATTTGTGTTATATACCAAAAAACATTCTCTGGTGCTTACAGCCTGAGGGGTTTTACACAGTTTCCAGCCACTTATTCCTCTCCCTGGCAACAGTTGAGATTAAGCCAGTCTGTTCACAACCTTAGTGTCACATTTGACCCAGAGATGAGCTTCTGACCTCATAGTCATGTATTCACTAAGGCCACCGACTTCCACCTCTGTAACATCACCCGATTTCACCCCTGTCTTATCTCATCTGCTGCTGAAACTCTCATTTGTTACCTATAGACTTGACCATTCCAATGCACTCCTGGCTGGTCTCCCACATTCTACTCTCCGTAAACTTGAGGTTATCCAAAACCCTGCTGCCTGTGTCTTAACTTGCACCAATTTGGGTTCCCCTATCACCCCTCTGCTCACTGGCCTTCATTGGCTCCCGGTCAAGCAACATCTTGATTTTAAAATGATCATCCTTGTTTTCAAATCCCTTCATAGGCTCACCCCTCCCTGTCTCTAATCTCCTCCATCCCCACAACCCTCCGAGGTATCTGCACTCCTCTAATTTGGGCCTTTTGTGCATCCCAGGTCTTAATTGCTCCACCATTGGTGGTGGCACCTTCAGTTGCCTAGGCCCCAAGCTCTGGAATACCTTCCCTACATCTCTCTTTCCTCCTTTAAGACACTCCTTAAAACCTAACTCTTTGACCAAGCTTTTGGTCATCTGACCTAATATCTCCTTATGTGGCTCGGTGTCATACTTTGTTTTATAATGCTCCTGTAAAGCACCTTGGACAATTTATTACGATAAAGGCACTATATAAGTTATTGTTGTAACACAGTGCCTAGGAACTGGACCATACATGCCTAAGGTTTATAAAATGCCCAATTTAACTTTCCTGTACATAAGCAGTACAAAGTATTTTAATGGAAATGTATCATTATTATCACTGGATTACAGTATGAACCTCAGTGGAATGAGTCAATTTCTTACTCCATGGCTGGAATTTTACGTTGGGTTAGAGGCCCCGCCCACAGGCCAAAAAGCTGGTGGTGAGCCTGCCTTTGCTGGGCGTGGAATCCATGCCGTGATTTTATGTGGCCCAGGTTCTTAATTGGCCTCGGGTGGAACTTCTGCCCCTGGTGGCAGGAGATCCTGCCTCCAAGTGTTGCCGGCCAGTCAGACACACACACACACACACACACACACAGACAGAGACAGAGCCAGGGATGTGCAATTTTGTCTGATAACACTCCTGTGAAGCACCCTGAGACATTTTACTATGTTAAAGGCACTATATAAATACAAGTTGATGTGTTGTTGAACACAGCATTGGCGTCTCATCTGCCTCAGTTGATGTACCATTGTTTAGTCTCAGATTCATGAGGACATTTCACTTATTTTACTGTCGATTCCTGTTGCACATTTCCATCATTTGGAGCAATTGTCAGCACTATTAATCTTCCACAGTTAGCTGATATCCTTTACCAAACAAAATAACTGTCAGTGTGGTTGGTGTAACTCATCTGACATGTAGACACAATGGAGAGATCTTCAGCAAATGTTATTGTCTGTTGTGCCTGGTAATTTGACTTTTTTAAAGTAGGTCATAAGGAGAAAGGTTAACAATTGTGAAGAAGTAAGTATTGAAGCTTTGATATTTGAGTCTGATGAAGCCAACTGCACTCGCCTGTTGCAGCAGGTCACAAACCAGCAGCTCAGGCTGTTGTCCATCCTTGATATTGTTAGGTGAAGGGAACAAGTGACTTAGAAGCATTATGCGTGTGATGAGCATAGCACCAAAGACCCCTGCCTACAGTAATTACACCTTGGAAATGGCACTGCCAGAAATGCTGTGAAGGAAGGTGGCCCTGTTTGATGTCGAAGAGAACCCAACTGTAAAATCCCTGCTGTAACCTGTAAGGATGGAGGATGCTGAGTGAGTGACTATAGTCTCCCAAGTCTGTGAGCAAATGAGGAGAAAGTTCAGTGGCAGTGGGAGAAAAATCAAGGCACCCTTCGCACATAGCATGTCTCCAGTGTAAGTGCCCAACCTCTGCTACCTCAGCAGGTAAGCTGCAAAGCATGTACAAAGCATTGACCCCCTTTTTACACCACTCCTTCATGCAACAGAACCTGAGGGATGCAACTGTAGTGGGAGACAATAATACCATACACTATTGGCAGGAAAAGCACAATGCAAACTAATAAGAAAGTCTGGAGATGGGGTAATCAAGGCACAGAGGGGCTGCTTTCAGGCACTTGCTCTCACCTTGGTGAATGTGCTCTATTTACAGGCCAAGGATGCTTATAATCATTGCAAAAGAACCAGGACAGATGGTGGACCAACCTGAACCAACTGACAGAGTTTAAGAAGGACAGTTGTCACTATTTTATTGTCAGGAATCTATAGAGGGCATTGGCATGGGAGAGTTTTGAAGTGTGGTGCCACCACCAAGCAAGTTTCCTTCATTTATTATGATCTCATTCCTTTTTGAAGTTCAGACATCAGGAACAACATCTGCAAAGCAGTTGTATGATTCACTTAAAACATCTCATGATCTTACCTGTTTTCAAAGATTTTGAATACAATGTAAATCCTACTTCTATTCTCTTCATTCAGATCTTTCCCAATATGAGGAAGCTGGAGGAAGAGGTCCTACTGCTCCAGACACTTCACAGCATGTTGCATCAAACAGTCCACCCGTGGCAAGAACCCTGGAGCATGTAGTCAGGTGTTAGAGAAACTTCCAAGCCTGTTTGTGAAGAAGTCACTGAGACTAGGATGCTTTGGTGGAGACTGTTCCTTGTTTGCCACAGAGCATACCTCTCCACTCCTAACACCCAGCCAGTGCTGGCTGCCTGTTCTTTAAATGTACAGCTGAGTACAATCAACACCTAAAACCTGTTCACCTTATTACCTTCAACTACTAGGTATTTAACATCCATTAATAGAACTTATTAGACACGAACAGATTCCCCGCTTTTCTTTAAATTAAATACATATATATAAAACGAAAAGGAAGAGAGACAAAATAATGATACATTTTTCTGTATCTTACATTATTATACCATTAAACTTCAACAGCACCAGCCATTAACATACTGTATATTCTCCTTTTCTTAAAAACAAAAAAAAGGTGTTTAAAGAATTATAAAGCAATCTTGACATAAAAAAATGTCCATGTTTTCCAAACTCATCATACCACAAGACAGCCCTTTTCGAGGACATCCAACAATTTCTTTGAACAAGCACTTCTCTTTGTAAAATAATCCGACAACTGATGACCTGCATCGACCCATTTTATTTTGGAAATATCTTTCCTTTCCAACATCTCTATTATACTCGCGAGATCAATCCTCAACCTCTTTTCAGTGACACTTTGTCGAATGGTTATCTCTATAACATTCAGTAGGAACTTTTTTCTCCAAGTGCCTCTTATGTTCCTTTAAAATACTCGATAAATACATACCCATACCCAAGGTGCTTTTAACTATCCTTTTTATTTTCTTTGATTCCCATGCTAATGGACAACATTTATCATTTCGTCCCACCAAATATATAATGAACCCTGCTGTTCTCGAATAACCATCGGGAAGATTAGCATGTGAGGCGTCACTAAAAATTACTAATTTCATTTCTTCTGGGTCATCCAATGCTGGAAACTTGAATGTACATTTGTCAAAACTCAATCTCTTCAATGTTTTATTTGCTTTCAGCACTTCCCCAACAGTAGCATGTTTCAGCATATTCGAACACAGCGTTTAATTGTCCAATTAAGCTCTTTATCTGGTCTGTTTCTTCCTTGGTTGCCGAGTCTTCCTTTTGTGAGGATCCTATTAACATTTTCTAGATAAGACTGTTGATTTAGGGTTACACCCAACTTAGTCTGCCTAATATTCAACCCTATATATTTAAAAGCTCAGGAAGCCCAACTTCCAATTTTAAATTCCCGTAGAACTTTATCTACCACAAATTTCTCAAATGCCACAGATCCTCCCCACAGAAAATCATCCAAGTGTATCAAGAAAATGCCTGCTAGTTTTTGTTCATGGTACTAATAAAACATTGCTAGATCCGCTTTTAGCTGAATACAATCAGATTTTAGTAGGATGGATCTAACTGGAAAATACCACACCCAGGATGCATCGTTTAGCCCATAAACACACTTGTTTAGCTTCCAGAATTTCCCTTCTATATCGCCAGCTTCTTTTGGAGGCTTTAAATATACTTCCCTTTGAAATTTCTCCCCTTGCAAAAATGGAGTTTTGATTGCAATGGACTTACATTCCCATGAATTTGTCACTGAAAGGGCTGGGAAAATCCTCAAACTTGCATTTCCTGCTGTTGGGGAGTCCATTCTAACTTCCTAGTTGCCTAGTCATTCCTCAAATCCCTGAGCTACAAGTCTGGCCTTATCTTTATATGTACCATCGGGAAGTACTTTCTCTGTACTGATCCATCTTTGGGACAATGCTGGTTGTCCTCTATCTGGCACCTCTGTGTATACGCCAAACTCTCTCCAACTGTCAAGCTCTTTATGTTTTGCATCGTTTACCAACTTACTATCTAACTTGTCAGTAGCCACTAGATCTTCTCCATTGAAAGGGCTTCTACTTCTTGTGGCACTCCTTGCCTGCTGTCTGATCCTTGCTCTTGCGAAACCACGTCCCCTACTAGAGTTCCTATCCCTTTCTGGACTGCTATTACTCAACCTGTTTCCGCTACAACCAGACTTCTTTTCACAAGTTTGTGACCTTTTCCTTGGACTTTGATCATCTTCAGGCCCACTGTCTGAACTTACACTACGTTTTCTGGCCTTCCACATTTTTTCTTCCTTCTGCCAATCCATTGGTCTGATATCCTGTCCTTTGTCTTGTACATTCAGTTAATGTTTGTATTTCCCTGTGGCCTTTCCTGCCCTTCCCATAATGGTGGCTTCCCTCCAATTACTAGCCCCTTCTGGCAGAAATGTCACTCTAGTCCCAACTTTCAGTAGTTGACCTTTGGGATAAATGGCCTTATCTGGATCCTCACTATCACTTGGTCCACTCTCAGTTAGCCCATTATCTGCTACAATCTGTTGTTTGTAAAGTTATGACATATGTGCATGCAAAGTACGTGGTGCAGCACCAGTGTCCATCATTTGTTCAAATTCTGTCAATGTATAATCAGTTGCAATAAACTGTGAGGAATGTACTCTTATGGTTTGGTTGCCACGTTGCAAAATAACCATTTTACCATCAGTGTCTATAACTTTTCCTGGGCTTCTCCATTCTTTCTGCCCTTCTCTTTTGTAATACACCATGTCCCTGATATTAAAATTCTTTTCTGATGGCCTGATCCAATATCTCAAAGCTCTCCTGATTTTTTTCCCCTGAAACATCCACCTTAATAAATGCTCTTCTCCCTGCCTGCATGGCATTCAAATGTTCCGCAAAAATTGAACTAATTGTAGTCCTCTCTAAAGCCGGGGGTGATCCCACATTACGGAAGGTATTTTTGGATTCCTGCTATAAACTAATTGATAGGGGCTGTAACCCCCAATCATTTGAAGCGTGTTTTTCACATGTACTGCCCACTCCAGAACAGTCACCAATTTACAATTTGGTTGGTCAGCTAAACATTTTTGGAGCATTTCATCAATCACGGTGTGATTTCTCTCAGAAATCCCATTACTAAAAGGACCTTCTGCTGCTGTGTGCATTGCTACAATATTCATATTTTCACACATACTCCGGAACTCATCATTGGTAAATTCTCCTCCATTGTCAGTTAGAAATCTATCCGGTGCTCCCAGTCTCATTCCTATCCATCTTTCCATTATTTTGTCCACTATTACTTTTTTGTCTTTACTATAAATTACTGTTAACTGACTGAATATATTCGCTATGTCTATAAAGTGTAGAAGAAAAATGTTTTTGTCTTTATCCCACACCTTCAAGTCCATTGCTATGTTTCATTAAGGTTTCTTGCTAATGGGAGACTCACTGCCGGTCGCGATGGCATCCTCCTGTATTTTTACAGATATCACATTTTTCACTGATATCGTTAATAAGTTTAATGGAGTCATCATCTATTACCCCTGCGTCTTTTAACAGAATCTTCAACCTATGACAAGATGCATGTGCAAACTCTCGATGTAGTTTTGAAATAATTTGCTTTTTCTTCTTTGAATCCCTACCTCCAGATGCCATTAATACCTCTTTAACATCCTGCTTAGAGATTTTAGGTCTCGCTAAAGGAATACAATAATGTCCCGACTGTGTAAACTGCAAAGCTACAGATTTCCCAAAGACAATCACCTTATCATGTTCCATATCCAATTTCATCTGAGCCTTTTTCATAGATGGTTTACTTAACTGTAAAGATATTTCACTGGATGCTACATCTGTTCTGATAACATGGTTTACCCCTACTATTTTACACAGATTACCACTCTTTTTAGTGGTCAATCCCAAACCTGAAACAGGTGGAACTGTCATATTCTTTGACCTTACTACGGTCTTCCTTATTTAAAGAATCCATGTAACACCTTAACCAGTCCACTCCACAAACTGTGGACATACACCCACTGTCTTGTACTGCACAATTGAACGAATCTGAGACCAGGACATTCATTACTGGACTGAAGCTTCTCGTGACCAGTACAAATCTCTGATTGATCAGTATTGTCATCCTCGCCTTCAGAACCTACCGCGTCATGTGTCATCTCAAAAACCCTGTTATTCCTTATTGAACAATGCAACGCATAATGATCCTTTGAGTCACATCGGAAACACCTGTTGACCACCCCTCGGTTATCTGTGGGGTTCACCCTTCTGCCATTTTTGCCCAATTTCTGCCATCTGTTATAGCTCCTCATTCGTTTTGTTTGTGACTCTACTTTCGTACTGACATTTGGGCCACATATTTGAACAGCCTCGAAATGCTGCTAACATTGTATCCTCCACCTTCGGTGTCACCACTGAAGAGCCCATTTGTGACATGAACACAGCTGGAAAGGAATGTTTTCCCAAAAATCTTTTTCAGGGCGTCAGACATCTGATCAAAAAGTGTCTCTCTTTCTTTGAATCAAACTCTGGTTAATACCAAAAGCCTATCCATGTTCGATATCCCAGCACAATCCATTAATTTGAAGATTCTGAAGAAGGGTCACTAACCTGAAACGTTAACTCTGCTTCTCTCTCCACAGATGCTGCCAGACCTGCTGAGTATTTCCAGCATTTCTTGCTTTTATTTCAGATTTCCAGCATCTGCAGTATTTTGCTTTTAATTTGAAGGCAAGTACTGATTTAGGATTTTCCAAGTAGAATTGCTGCAACCTTGCATGTAGTCAGTTACACTCCATAATATATTCTTCAATGGAAGAACCATCCATTTTTCTAAATTTATCAAAGTCTGACCACGCCTCATAGACACTCAATAAGTCATCTTTCTAATAATTTTTATGCATAAATTTTAAGAGTGTGTCCAAACCGTCCCCATTGTCCAAATGATGAGCCTCTAGCTCAGAGAACATTTTGCCCCGATCTTGCTTCTGGCGGAAAGCGAAAGTGCAAGGGCTATGTCATGGAACCGTATTTACTTTCTCCTTGGATTAAAACAATGTGCCTTTAAAGACTATGTTAAAATCAGTGTACCTTTAAGACAGGGAGAGAAGTTTTCGATTTCTGAGGCACAGTGTGCCAGCTGCACCTGTTCCTAGGCCACAGCAGGAGAGAGGTCACATGATGTACTGTGACAATTTAACTGTGTGTAAAAACCAGCTGAAACTAGTTTTGAGAGACACCAGTGAAGCATGCTGCTGAACCCACAAAGACTTATATGCCAGTTATTTATTTATTCTTAAGGAACAGCTAATTTTTTAAACATAATTCTTTTTGAAAAATCGTTTAACCATTAGTTTTAGAGTGTATGTCACAGAGTCATAGTGTTATACAGCACAGAAACAGGCCCTTCGGCCCATCGTGTCCGTACCGTCCACCAAGCACCTGTCTATTCTAATCCCACTTTCCAGCACTTGGCCGTGAAATGCTATGGCATTTCAAGTGCTCATCTAAATACTTCTTAAATGTTGTGAGGGTTCCTGCCTCTACCACCCCTTCAGGCAGTGTGTTCCAGATTCCAACCACCCTCTGGGTTAAATTTTTTTCCCCTCAAATCCCCTCTAAACCTCCTGCCCCTTTCCTTAAATCTATGCCCTCTAGTTGTGTGAATGGGGGAGTTAGGTTAGTATAAGAAGTTATAAGGCCTTTAGACATATTTTAGCCTAATAGTGTTTAAGATGTAGTGTTTAATAAGTAGTTAATTTGTTGTTGTTTAAAGATACCTGGTTTGTTCTGTTTTATTCTGGGGGTTACTAGGGGGTTTAATTTCGCTGTTTTCCAGTTGGGTGGGAAAATTTTAATAATATGCTGTGACCTGTGGAGTGATGGGACTGTATTGACAATGCATTGGGCGGCAGAGTGACGCAGTGGTTAGCACCGCAGCCTCACAGCTCCAGCGACCCGGGTTCAATTCTGGGTACTGCCTGTGTGGAGTTTGCAAGTTCTCCCTGTGTCTGCGTGGGTTGCCTCCGGGTGCTCCGGTTTCCTCCCATATGCCAAACACTTGCTGGTTGATAGGTTCATTAGCCATTATAAATTGCCCCTAGTATAGGTAGGTGGTAGGGAAATTTAGGGGACAGGTGGGGATGTGGTAGGAATATGGAATTAGTGTAGGATTAGTATAAATGGGTGGTTGATGGTCGGCGCAGACTCGGTGGGCCGAAGGGCCTGTTTCAGTGCTGTATCTCTATACTATACTATACTATTGCCCCACCTCACTCGTAACAGCAACTCCTTGCTTCCTTTTTGGTAAAGATGTAACCCGTGTCCCTAGATAAACTTCATTCTTCCATAAGGTTCGGCTTCACAAAACAGCGGTGGAAAATCATATCCCAACACCTTACACCTGGTTTCAGTCATCTTTCTTAAAAAAAAAACCCAATTACAGCCGTCTGAAAAAAATTCTCCAATTCTAGTCTCCTGTCTGAAAACAAATCTCAGTCTCCAATCTTCACTTTCAGGCAGTCATCCTTTGCTACCAATGTTAGAGAAACTTCCAAGCCTGTTTGTGAAAAAGACACTGAGACTAGGATGCTTTGGTGGAGACTGTTTATTGCTTGCCATCAAGCATACCTCTCCACTCCTAACAACCTCCAGTCAGTGCTGGCTGGCTCTTCTTTATATATAATCCGAATACAATTAACTAATCAACACCCAACACCTGTTCACCCTGTTACCTTCAACTACTAGGTATTTAATATCCATTAACAGAACTTATTAGACACTAACATGAGGAGCAAGTAAACATTTGGCTGTCCCATTTTCTATCCTAGAACTGGTGTTCTGCTGGCAGCAAATGCCCAACTGGAAGGCCTGAGGCTGGCTCAAAATTGTTCTCAGACTTTGCTTCAATGATTTTTAAAAATTCATTCATGGGATGTGGGCATCGCTGGCAAGACCAGCATTTATTGCCTATCCCTAATTGCCGTTGAGAAGGTGGTGGTGAGCCATCTTCTTGAACCAATGCAGTCCATCTGGTGTCAATACACCCACAGTGCTGTTGGGGAAAGAGTTCCAGGATTTTGGCCCAGCGACAGTGAAGGAACGGCGATATAGTTCCAAGTCAGGATGGTGTGTGGCTTGGAAAGGACCTTGCAGGTGGTAGTATTTCCAGACATCTACTACCCTTGTTCTTCCAGATGGTAGAGGTTGCAGGTTTGGAAGGTGCTGTTGAAGGAGCCTTGATGCGTTGCTGCAGTGCATCTTGTAGATGGTACACACTGCTGCCACCGTGTGTCGGTGGTGCAGGGAGTGAATGTTGAGGGTGGTGGATATGGTGCCAATAAAGTGGGCTGCTGTGTTCTGGATGGTGTTGGGCTTCTTGAGTGTCTTTGGAACTGCACTCATCAAGGCGAGTATTCCATCACATCCTGACTTGTGCCTTGTAGATGGTGGACAGTCTTTGGGGAGTCAAGAGGTGCAGAATTCTCAACCTCTGACCTGCACTTGTAGCCACAGCATTAATATGGCTGGTCCAGTTAAGTTTCTGGTCAATGGTAACCCCCAGTATGTTGATGGTGGGGGAATTCAGTAATGGTAATTCTATTGAATGTCAAAGTGAGATGCTTAGATTCCCTCTTGTTAGAGATGGTTATTGCCCATCGCTTGTGTAGTATGAATATTACTTGCCACATTTCAGCCTAAGCCTGTATGTTATCCAGGACTTGCTACATGTGGACACGGATTGTTTCATTGTCTGAGGAGTCACGAATGGTATTGAACACTGTGCAATCATCAGTGAACATCCTTTCTTCTGGCCTTATGATGCAGGAAGGTCACTGATGAAGCAACTGTAGGTGGTTGGGCCTCAGACACTACCTTGAGGAACTCCTGCAGTGATGTCCTGGGACTGAGCTGATTGACCTCCAAGAACCGCAACCACAACCATCTTCCTTTGTGCTAGGTATGACGCCAAACAGTGGCAAGTTTTCCCCTGATTCCCATTGACTTCAATCTTGTTAGGGCTCCTTGATACCCGACTCAGTCAAATGCTGCCTTGATGTCAAGGGGAATAATTCTCACCTCACCTCTGGAATTCAGCTCTTTCATCCATGTATGGACCAAGGCTGTAATGAGGTCTGGAGCCGAATGGTCCTGCCGAAACCCAAACTGAGCATCGATGAGCAGCTTATTGCTAAGTGCCAATTGATAGCAATGCTAAAGACATCTTCTATCACTTTGCTGATGATCAAGAGTAGACTGATGGGGTGGTAATTGGTTGGATTGGATTGTCCTGCTTTTTGTGGACAGGACATACCAGGGCAATTTTCCACATAGTCGCATAGAAGCCAGTGGTGTAGCTGTACTGGAACAGCTTGGCTTGGGGCATAGCTAATTCTGGAGTACAAGGCTCCAATGATATAGATGGGGTGTTATCAGGACCAATAGCCTTTGCTGTATCCAGTGCCTTCAGCCATTTCTTGATATCACATGGAGTGAATTGAATTGGCTGAAGACTGGCATCTGTGATGCCGGGCACTTGAGTGGTATGAATTGTTGTGTGATTGCCTTTAAGAGTGATGTCCCTTTAATATCTTAGTATGCTAATGAGCCAAATACCAGGATGCAGTCATGTGACTCGGAGCCAGAGTCACTCTACTACTGTAACACCTAGAGGCAAGCCCTGTAAATAGTTAGCTCTGCACTGTATATGATAGTTAGCTGTTAAAAGACTTGTTTGAGATCTTCAATCAATCAGACTCACGTATCTCTTTTATGTTGCATCAGACAACATAAAAATAACCCATTACATGGTGGCAACTGTGGTGAGAAGTTCATAGTGAAAACAGCTTTAAAAACTACCTTCCTAAACCTATAAGAGAGAAAATTCAAAAATATATTGGCTCAAACATTGAAAAAAACACTCAAGCTGTAGAAGGCAGCATGCTGAAGGACAGGCTGCGAATCAATCACTTCGATCAGGCGAGTCATTGTGCCGACAGTCCAGGAATCCCTGTAAAGAAAAATGCTTTGAGGTGCTTGCAAAGTTGATTTTTTTTAAAGGCTCAGTAAAAGCAATAAACAGGGATAACCCAATTCCTATGTCAGACTGATTGATTGTTTTCAAAGGCTAACCATCCCAGGCTAATTGAGGTCTGCACTGTTACAGGCGGCATCCGATAGCAAAAAGCACGGGAATCCTCCATTCATGCAGCCTGCAGCTAAAGCTTTAAAAACCCATTAAACCACTCAAGCATGAAAAGCTTTCATTCACTCAGCTAAAGTTTTAAAAAACCCATAAAACCACTTAAGTGTAAAGAATTGCCTATTGAATTATTGAATGGCTCTATAAACAAACTCTAGCAGAGAGAAAAAAGCACTTGAAATTCCTATTCCACAGCTGTGTAAATAGACAGACTAGAGTGTTGGCAGCTACACAAACAGACAAGCACTGCCGAATGCTTGCTCCTGTCAATCAATGCAGCCAAGAGAGTTTTTTTTAAAGGGAAAACAGTACAGTCTCATAGAATAGGTCTTAAAGTGAGTTTTCAAGCAAAGGAACAGCAGGAAGATGGATGCCAAATTTTCCAGCATGAACTGGAAGGCCATGGATATCCTATCCGAATTCCAACTTTTCAAACAGAGAATGCAGTTATGCTTCACTGACCAAATGCAGAACCAGAAAAACAGGCTTTAAAATTAATGATAGCAACTGGAAATGAGGGATTACAAAAAATCAATATCTCAGGCTTATCTGACAAGGACCAGAAAGATCCTGCAAAGGTATGGAAAGTACCAGAAGATCATCTCAGATTAAGAGTGAATTGTAGAATTCACCGCCTGGAATTGATGTCCTACAGGCAACAGCCACAGGAATCAATAGACCAGTTCATCAGTAGATGCCGAAGTAAGGGCAACAAAAGCGATTTTTCAGAAACTGAGCTGTCAGACCAAATAATGGAGCTGCTGATTGTATCAACACCCATCGAAGCATTCCAGAAAGACCTCTTAGGGGAAAAAGAAAGGTCACAGCATTGATGCACTGCTGGAAGGTGGCAGGAAGTACAAAGCCATTGTAGCTGGACAACAGCATCTGCAAGCACTCGGTGCAGCCAACAGGATCGGCACATTAACCAGCTTGAAAAGAGCAAGTAAGCTATGCAGTAAGTGTGGTTGGTCCCATTCTCGGTGATGTTGTCCTGTATTTCAAGTCCTGTGCAAGGCATACGGTGCAAAAAGGCACTGCGTCCGCTTATGCAGGAAATCTGGCTCCAAAGAAGCAGCCAGAAGTCACAATAGGACACAGACAAACAGATGACAGGAGAGCTCTAGACACTGGTGTATACATAAGCCGATACCCAAGGTCCACAGTGAAACAGACCTGAGACAAGACACAGAGAGAAGCAATCCTCAGCCAAAAGGAGAGCAGGCATTCCACATTGTGAACCTGACACATCACGTTGATGAAATCAAACAACTGGAAACTTTCACCACTATTAACATCACGTGCCCAAGGAAAACTGGAAAAGAACAAAGAACAAAGAACAAAGAAAATTACAGCACAGGAACAGGCCCTTCGGCCCTCCAAGCCTACGCCGATCCAAATCCTCTATCTAAACCTGTCGCCTATCTTCTAAGGGTCTGTATCTCTTTACTTCCTGCCCATTCATGTATCTGTCTAGATACATCTTAAAAGACGCTATCGTGCCCGCGTCTACCACCTCCACTGGCAATGCGTTCCAGGCACCCACCACCCTCTGCGTAAAGAACTTTCCACGCATATCCCCCCTAAACTTTTCCCCTTTCACTTTGAACTCGTGTCCCCTTGTAAGTGAATCCCCCACTCTGGGAAAAAGCTTCTTGCTATCCACCCTGTCTATACCTCTCATGATTTTGTACACCTCAATCAGGTCCCCCCTCAACCTCCGTCTTTCTAATGAAAATAATCCTAATCTACTCAACCTCTCTTCATAGCTAGCGCCCTCCATACCAGGCAACATCCTGGTGAACCTCCTCTGCACCCTCTCCAAAGCATCTACATCCTTTTGGTAATGTGGCGACCAGAACTGCACGCAGTATTCCAAATGTGGCCGAACCAAAGTCCTATACAACTGTAAAACATACACTCAGGATCAAGATTGACACCAGCGTGAGTGCAAATATCCTCCCAGCCTGAATCCTCAACAATATGTACCGGAGTTGTTGGAAATCAATGATACAACTGACAACTGCCAAGTTGTCTGCATGCAATGGGCCACCTATCCCTTGCAGTGGCACATTAACAATGCAATGCAGATACAGCAAGTCAGCTTGGAAACCACAAACATTCTAGCTAGTGGACACAAGTGGACCAGCAGTGGCAGAACTACCAGAGTGTAAGGGCCTCAACATCATAAACATCTACGAGATCACCAAGGTACCCATGACAGCAGGAGAGACCAAGGGTACCCACATTGAGTCAGTCCATGACCTACAACAAATGTACCTGGACAGGTTCGATGCCATAGGAGATTTGAAAGGCGATGCCATACTACACCACGGAGAGGATGTAATTCCGTCAAACGACCCTCCCAGAAAGTGCAGCGTGCTCATACAAGAAAATCTTAAATGCAAGTTAGATGACATGGAATGCAATGGCATCATGCATCATGTGCATCATCACACAGACTGGGGCAGCTCAATCACATGCGTATTGAAGAAGGATGGGGCAATCAGGGTATGTCTAGATTCGAGGCGTCTGAACCTCTCCTTAAGGAGATGCCCTCACAAGATTCTGACATTAGATGAATTGAATTCCAAGTTCACAGGAGCCAAATTCTTCTCCAAGTTGGATGCTAAACATGGATATTGGTCGGTACACCTGGCTAAGGAATCTCAGGAAGTCACCTCCTTCAGGACACCATTTGGAAGATACTGCTTCTAGAGACTATCCTTCAGCTTATCTGTCAGTCAAGATCAGTTTCAGCAACATATGGGCAGAATTATAAAAAACGTGCCTGGATGTATATACATTGCCGATGACATTGAAGTAATGCGCAAAACCAGAAAAGAACGTGATCAAAATCTTCATTCAGTGATGGCAGCAGCTTGTCTTAAAGGGCTTGTTTTTAACAGCAAGAAGTGCCAGGTGAATATAAATCAGATCAATTTCTTTGGCTCCATCTATTCCGGCTGCGGAATCCATCCTGACCCAGACAAAATTGAAGATGTAAGGAATATGCCTACTCCACGAGACAAGGAAGACCTTCAGAGATATCTTGGATTTCTCAACTTTTTGGCACCATACATTCCAAATTTTTCTGACAAAGCATCATCGCTAAGAGAGTTCTTAAAAAATGTACCATTTGTATGGCAGGAGGACCATCAGCATATGTTTGAGTCTCTCAAATCCCACAATACTACAGCCCAAGGAAGAAGACAATCATGGTAGTCAACACCTCACACAAAGGGCTAGGAGTGTGCATCCTACAGGGTGGCAAACCAATTGCATTCGGGTCCAAATGTTTATCCTTAGTACCGTCCAATGGAGGCCAAAGAAGAAGAAGAAGAAGAGGGTGAAACACTTGCCCTGGTGTTTGGGATCACAAGGTTCCACAACTACCCGTTCGGCAAGCAGTTCATAGTGGAAACTGGCCACAAACCACTGGAGATGATCTGGCGCAAATCATTGACAAGTGCACCACCTCGACTACAGCAGTTCTTAGTAAAAGTACAGGGGTACGATTTTGACGTCTGTTACAAACCAGGTACCAAAATAGTCACCTCTGATATGCTGAGCAGATTGTCAAACTCAAGCAAGAATGAAAAAGTTCCACTGGATCTACAAGTGGACAGCATGGACATCGAGGTGGAAGATGTGCTCAAAATTGACTTGTTGCATTTTGGTCAGAACAAATGTGACTAACTACAATCAGAAACAGCAAATGACTCATAGCTGAAGGCACTGTGGAGAGTCATCATAGAAGGTTGTCCTGATACGATAAAAGAGGTGCCAGAAACCCTCAGATGCTTTTGACCTTATAGAGATGAACTCGGTATCTCGAGAAGTGTCACCTTCAAAGGAAAACAAGTGATTGTGTCCAAAGCTCTCCGACAGGACATCTTGTCACAACTTCACCAAGGCCATATAGGCATAAAGCGAACAAGATGAATAGGATGAGAAGCTGTTTATTGGCCACGGATCAATAATGACATCAAAAGGTTAGTGAGGATGTGTGAGGCATGCCAGAGCCACCAACCACAACAACATAAAGACCCTCTACACCCTCACGAGATTCCGTCAGTCCCTTGGTCCAAAATTACCACTGACCTGTTTTCTATTAATGGAGAAGACTTTACCTTAGTCACTGATTATTTCTCCAAATTTCCAGTTGTCAGGCAGGTAAAAGATACTTCAAAGGTGGTCGTCGCAGACACATTGAGTGTCATATTCAGTCTATTTGGGGCATCTGATGAAATTATTTCTGACAATGGGCCACAGTATATGGACAAACCTTTCAGGGATACATGTGCCAAATGGGGGGGTAAACCATGGGAAGTCCTCATCACATTACCCTAGGTCTGAGGGTCTTGCCGAGCGACTGGTTCTTATCCTGAAGTGTAGGACAACGAAACATGATTTTTGTGTTGCTATGCTCCACCTCAGAGCTACATCTATGGCTATGGGCTTACCATCACCAGCAGAGATTATGTTTGGCAGACAAGTGCGGGCGATTCTTTCAAGCCATCATCTGTCCAAATTCTCCGAGATGCGGGAGACACTACTCGGAAAACAGGTGCAAATGAAGATGGTGCATGACCAACACACAGGGGCGGAACTACCTCAGCTACATGTGGGACAAAAGGTCAGGGTCACCTCACAGTGAAAACATTGCTGCCTGCAGAGCTGTCTGGAGAGTGCGGTGAGCCTAGGTCCTATGAGATTACAACACCTAGCGGAGCGGTGGTGAGAAGGAACCAAAGCCAACTGAGAGAGGTGTGCAATACTCCAATTGTGCACGGCGGACTCAAGAGAGCATGCTGAGACGGTGTGGGTGTAACAGAACAACAGGATGGCAGCCAACGCATTGACAACATGTCTGCAAACCCAGGACAGCCAAGGGTGAAATCCATATCCCCGGAAGGTTATGCCGTAACCAGATCTGGAAGAGTTGTCAAACCACTGAAATGATATATGGACTCTTAAGTCTCTACATTTGTAAATTTCGCAATCTCTATCCATGTGTAAATAATTTTGATGTATTTTTACTTTTAACATACGAGACTTATCTTTGGAAAGAAAGGAGGTGTTGTGTGATTGCCTTAAAGAGTGATGTCCCTTTAAGATCTTAGTGTGCTAATGAGCTAAGTACAAGGATGCAATCATGTGACTCGGAGCCTGACTCACTCTGCTACTGTAACACCTACAGGCAGGTCCTGTAAATAGTTAGCTCTGTACTGTATATGATAGTTAGCTATTAATAAACTTGTTTGAGATCTTCAACCAACTGGACTCTCATTATTGCATCAGACAACATAAAAAGCTTTTCATTACATGAATGTTACTCAGGAGGAGTCCGAGATGGATCACCCATTTGGCACTTCTAGCTGAAGATGGATGCAAATGATTTTGCATTGACGTGCTGGGCTTCCCCATCATTATGGGTGGGTATATTGTGGAGCCTCCTCCTCCCGTTAGTTGCTTAATTGTCCACCACCAAGACTGCAGAACTTTGATCTGATCCGTTGGTTATCGGATCACTTAACTTTGTCTATTGCATACTGCTTCCGCTATTTACTATGCATATAGTCTTGTGTTGTAACTTCACCAGGTCGGCATCTCATCTTTAGTTATGCCTGGTGCTGCTCCTAGCATGCTCTCCTACACTCCTCACTGAACAAGATTTGATCCCCTGGCTTAATGTTAATAGTAGAGTGAGGGATATGCCTGGCCATGAGGTTACAGATTGTGGTTGAGTACAATTCTGCTGCTGATAGCCCACAAAGCCTAATGGATGCCCAGTTTTGCATTGCTAGATCTGTTTGGAATCTACCCCATTTAGCGCTGTGGTAGTGCCACACAACGTGATGGAAGGTGTTGTTAGTGTGAAGTCGGGACTTTATCTCCACAAGGACTGTGTGGTGGTCACTCCTACCATTACTGTCATGGACAGATGCATCTGCAACGGGTCGATTGGTGAGGATGAGGTCAAGTAGGTTTTTCATTCTTGTCGGTTCTCTTACCACCTGTCACAGGCCCAGTCTAGCAGCTATGTCCTTCAGGACTCAGCCAGCTCTGTCAGTTGTGGTCGTAGAAGCCAGAAGGGCTCTCTCTCTCTCTCTCTCTCTTTCTCTCTCTCTCCAGAAGGCCTGGTAGGGAGTGCGAAGCCTAGCTACTGGCTGCTAGATCCAACGCAAAGACACTGAGAAGGAAGCCCTCTGCTCAATTGTTTGCAAGAACAACTACCAATGCAGAACTTCAGGAGTAGGAATTCAATTGGAAGACCACTAAAGCTATCAGACCACAGACCATTATTTTTATTTGTTCTGGACTTTAATCCAACACAAATCTATTCCTCATCACTCTGTAATCTATTTATGTGTGTGATTCTTGTGTGCACTTGCAGCTTATTTTATTATGTTTATCTAGATCGGGTTTAGATTTTTAAATAATAAACTCACCACTTTCTTGTTTAAACTGAAGAAAATCCATCCGATTGGTTCTTTTACGATCACCACAAAGGTAAAAGATAAAACACTCACTGAGGTGGTCAGCAGATCCACTGTTTAAAAAAGGAATAAAACCCTGTTGGGGTCAAATAAGAGGAAGGACCAAGAGGGGAGCCTTGTGACCCCTCCTCACCTGATTGTAACAATGTAAAAAAAATCCTGAGGCACTATTTTGAAGAAGAGCAAGGAAGTTCTGGCCAGTATTTATCCCGTAACCAACATCACTAAAACAGATTATCTGCTTTTATCACATTGTTGTTTGTGGGAACTTGCAGTGTACAAATTGATTGCTGTATTTCCTACAGCATAATTGTGACTACACTTCAAAAGTATTTAATTGGCTGTAAACTGCTTTGAGATGTTCTGAGGTGCTAAAACGAGCTATATAAATAAAAGTCCGTTCTTTCTTATTTTTTTATTTTACTGGGCCGACTTCAGGCAGGAGTTAATGAAGGATCACAAAGAATTTTCAACTTTCTTTAAGTCTGCTAAGAACAGTCTGCAGCAACTGGCAGATATTGTGAAGCAGTGCACCTCTGACTTTGCTGGAGTCATGTGGGTCGGATTTATTTAGAATGCCACAGGGTCAGTGGCATATTCATGAGCCCATGTTGGGTGGTTTCAAGGAAGTGAGGAAGCAAGGGCTGAATAACATAGGAGGTAATTTTAACCCTCAAAATTGAGTGGGTATGTGTTCGGGTGAGGAGTTAAAGCATTAAAATCCTGAAATAGGAACCCAACCCGCTTCGTTTCCACCCACTTCTGGTTTGAGAGGTGGCCGGACAAAGAGTGGGTGACCAATCTACGCTCAGGAGGCTTTTCAGGAGGCTGTGTCCCTTCATTTTGACAGAATTTCTATTTTTAACAGTTGCTGGGTTTCCCAGGCCTTGGGAAACCCGACAGGTAGAAGGCGACGTGAAGGGCTGAATCCATGAGGTAAGTGCCTTTACAGTGCTGCTTGTGGACCAGGAGGAGCCGGAGTGTTTTCTCCAGACCTAACAAGCAAACACGGTAAACCTACCACCTCAATGTCATGATCTCTCCCTGACACACCCTCATCACTGAACCCACCCCCCCATGATCATTAACCCACTCCTCATTCAGTGACCCCTCAGTCTCTCCCTAATCCCCACCTGCTATCATTGCACCCCGACCTTCCCAACACGTTTTAGCCATCCCTGCAATCTCTAACTCCAACATACTCTAAACTTAGCTTCTCCTGTTCTGTGGTCTTTTCTGGAGTGTTCCCCACCTGGTTTTCTTGGGTGGGATGGGTGGGACTTGTTCAAAAAAATACACATGCCATAGAGTTACAACACAATGGGGAAAGCAAGACTTCCGCTCTGATTTTCAGTGGTCTTCGGCCCCTCTGCAGTACCTTTCCAATTCTCCTCTTCCTGTTGTAGGAAGAGTAGGACGGAAGCTAGATCTCCTATGATATAGCCTGGTGGGAGTGCGGTGAGTTGCAAACTCGAGTCCTTGGGTGATGACACAGTGGCCTGGAAAATGGGTGCAAAGATAGCAGCAAAGATGAAACATTGCGCCAAAACAGTGGAGCAAGAGGATCATATGAAAATGATCATCTGGACACTCTCACTTTTGTCACAAATTAGGCTCATCGGATGTAAGGTTCAGGATGTGGGGGCACTACTTGGAATCAAAGACCGGCAAGCAAAACTCTAATCGAACAATGGGCTGCCTTTAAAGAGGAGATGATTCAGGTACAGTCAATGTACATTCCCACAAGGGGGAAAGGTATGGCAAGCAAAGCTAGAGAGCTTCCCGGATGACGAAAGAGCTGGAGAGTAAGATGAAGCAGGAAAAGGATGCGTATGACAGATGTCAGGTTGATAATGCAAGTGAGAACTCGGCTGAACATAGAAAGTTCAGAGGGAAAGTAAAAAGGAAATCTGAGAGGCAAAGAGAGGGTATGAGAAGAGACTGGCAGCTAACATAAAAGGGAATCCAAAAGTCTTCTTTGGCCTATAAATAGTAAAAGGGTAGTAAGAGGAGTGGAGCCGATTAGGAACTAAAAATGGGATTTATGTATGGAGGCAGAGGGCATAGCTGAGGTATTAAATGAACACTTTGCATCTGTCTTTACCAAGGAAGAAGATGCTGCCCAAATCATAGTGAAAGAGGAGGTGGTTGAGATACTGGATGGGGCTAAAAATTGATACAGAGGAGATATTAAAAAGCCTGGCAGTACTCAAAGCTGATTAGTCACCAAGACTGGATGGGATGCATCCGAGGATATTGAGGGTAGTAAAGTGGAAATTGTAGAGGTTCTGCGCATTATCTTCCAATCCTCCTTAGATACAGGGGTTGTGCCAGAGGACTGGAGAATTGCAAATGTTACACTCTTGTTCAAAGAAGTGTGGAAGGATAAACCCATCAACTACAGGCCAGCCAGTTTAATGTGGGAAAGGTCCCAGAAACAATAATCTGAGACAAAATTAACAGTCACTTGGACAAGTGTAGATTAATTAAGGAAAGCCAGCACAGATTTGTTAAAGAATAATCATTCTTGATTGAGTTTTTTTGCTAAAGTAACAGAGAGAGTTGATGAGGGTAATATGGTTGATGTGATGTACATGGACCTCCAAAAAGCATCTAATCAAGTGTCACATAATAAAATTGCCAGCAAAGTTGAAGCACATGGAATAAAAGGGGCATTGGCAGCATGGACACGAAGTTGGCTGAGTGACAGGAAACAGAGAGTAGTGATGAACAGTTGTTTTTTTGGACTGGAGGAAGGTATACAGTGGGATTCCCCAGGGGTTGTTAGTAGCACCACTGATTTTCTTGACCTATATTAATGACCTAGACTTGGGTGTACTGAGCATAATTTCAAAATTCGCAGATGACACCAAACTTGGAAATATTGTGAATTGTCGGGAGGAGAATAATAGATTTAAAGAGGACATAGACAGGCTGGTGGAATGGACGGACATGTGGCAGATGAAATTTAATGCAGAGAAGTGTGAGGTGATACATTTTGGTCAGAAGAATGAGGAGAGGCAATATAAAATAAAGGATACAATTTTAAAGTGCATGCAGGAACAGAGAGATCTGGGGGTATATGTGCAAAAATTGTTGAAGGTGGCAGAACAGGTTGAGAAAGTGGTTAAAAAGGCATACGGGATCCTGGACTTTCTAAGTAGAGGCATAGAGTACAAAAATGGGGAAGTTAGGATGAACCTTTATAAACCACTGGTTCAGCCTCAACTGGAGTATTGTATTCAATTCTGGGCACTGCGCTTTACGAAAGATGTGAAGGCTTTAGAGAGGGTGCAGCAAAGATTTCTGAGAATGGTTCCAGGGATGAGGGACTTCAGTTACATAGATAGATTGGAGAAACTGGAGTTGTTCTCATTAGAGAAGAGAAGGTTGAGAGGATATTTGATAGAGGTGTTCAAAATCATGTGGGGTGTAGATAGAGAGAAACTGTTCCCATTGGCAGAAGGGTCGAGAACCAGAGGACACCAATATAAGGTGATTGGCAAAAGAACCAAAAGCGTCATGAGAAAAAGCTTTTTTGAGCAGCCAGTGGTACGATCTGGATTGCACTGCCTGAGAGTGTGGGGGAGGCAGAGTCAATCATGGCTTTCAAAAGGGAATTGGAGAAGCATTTAAAGAGAAAAAATTTGCAGGGCTGTTGGGAAAGGGTGGGTGAGTGGGACAAGCTGAGTTGTTCCTGCAAAGAGACGGCACGGCATGATGGGCTGAATGGCCTCCTCCTGCACTGACTCCATGATTCTATAATTCTATACTGCAAATTGTGTCCATTTTAGATCTGTCATCCAATCCCCGTCCCAAAACTGCCCTGAATCAATAACTTATTAGTGCTGTACTAATAGTTATAATTTATTTCTCCTCATTTGTCTTGTAGGATTAATCAGCTTTTAATTCAAATAACAGGGCATGGAATTCATTCCATTGGCAGTCGAGTTCCTTATTTCTTGCAGTTATTGTTTGTATAATTTATTTACTTTTCACTATTGTTGAATTGTTTAACATGAAAAGTTATTATATCAGTAAATAAATATACAAAATTAATCATTATGCCTGTTGTGTGGCAGTGGTTGTTGTAAAGTTTCAAAATATTAATTATTGCTATTTGGTATGTGTGAAAGAGTATATTAAACTTCAATATCTCACTTCCAAGTCTATAATATGTGCTACAGTTAATGTAGAATGATTTTGTTACAATGGATAGTTATGTTCATTTAAAAAAATCAGCCGAAATTTTATCGCTTGATGCTATGCTTCTTTGAGAAATCCAATTACTAACAGATTATTTTCTGCATGTACTAGTTTAGATACCAATTCAGCTACCTTGCAGCTAATCAATTATATCGAACAAAGTTGAAAGAAAACTGAAAGTTTATCTATTAAAGAATAAAACAGTATATCCCATGTGTTGAATTTGTTTTAAGAGTGTTACTTTGACATTTTTTGATGGATAGCTTTTAGTTTTTCCCTGTTTACCATGTTTAGCCAGATAGACTTTAAAAGCACTCACTTCCAAAAACTGACACACTGGTGAGACATGTTGAGCCCACTTACGAATAAATGGGCTTTTAGTGCATGTCCCTTCTTCCTTGTTTTGAGAAATGATGTAACACATTCAATAAGCTATTTTTTAATTGTTGGCCACCTCATAAATGCTGTACTAATGTTGGACAATAAAAACTCCCCTCATGGAGCAGTCACTGTTGGTTCTACTATAAATGAATCTTAATTGGAAAGCCAACCCATTTTTACCACTGTTGTAAAAGAAAGAGATATGTCCTAAATGAATTATGTAATTGCACAGCATTGCCAGTAGCACTGAAATCCTTGGTTTGCAAATATTTAGTAACTGCTTACCACCTGACCAATCAATTCACTTTAGCTTCCTCGGTTTATGGGAAAGGAGAAATTAAGATCAGGGTAATAGATTTCAGAATCAATGTGGAATTGTAAGTTATGGTACAGTAACTGATTTAAGTGGCAGGAATTTCCCCTTTCCCAATGTCAGTTTGAATCTGGTACCAAGTCAAGGAGCGGCACAGTGGCGCAGTGGTTAGCACTGCAGCCTCACAGCTCCAGGGACCCGGGTTCGATTCCGGGTACTGCCTGTGTGGAGTTTGCAAGTTCTCCCTGTGTCTGCGTGGGTTTTCTCCGGGTGCTCCGGTTTCCTCCCACAAGCCAAAAGACTTGCAGGTTGATAGGTAAATTGGCCATTATAAATTGTCACTAGTATAGGTAGGTGGTAGGGAAATATAGGGACAGGTGGGGATGTTTGGTAGGAATATGGGATTCGTGTAGGATTAGTATAAATGGGTGGTTGATGGTCGGCACAGACTCGGTGGGCCGAAGGGCCTGTTTCAGTGCTGTATCTCTAATCTAATCTAATCTCCAGGTGTGTAGCAACATAGATGTCAGCAAGCAGGTAAGCAACCAATCAAATTGAAGCATTCACACAAACAGCAATCCAGGATGTTAAAAGCACTTTTATTAAAATTTTCAGAGAGCAAAATAAATGCGTATGATTGTATTAAGGTAGAAGCTACAATAAATTAAAAAAAGAGTTTATTCTTTAAAAAATATGTGGAATTTTACCATTGTGGAGAATTTTAATATTCCACCAATATAAAATTAGTTTTTCAGGCCCAGTGAGGGTATTTAGCAGTAATTATGAAGTTAGTACACCATTAAAAACCCAGTTACACCCCATTGAACAAGATATAACTTTTTTAAGGGCTTTCACAGTGAGACTAATGGCGTAAGAGTGGAAGTTGTCGTCAATTCATGATTACAAGGGAGATAGAAGTTTGAGTGATCACAACAGCTCACTTAATAGCTCACTGACAGCAACTTCTGGATTTCCGCATTATTCCATACACATCAGAACTTCCGAAGTTGTGGTCAGTTTCAGTGGATTAATGACGACAAACCCTGACAGTTTCGCCATCATTACCACAGCAAAATGCTGGCCAAAATCTTTCTCAGCTGCTCCAATCCCAGCAAAAGGACAAAGTTTTGAATATTTCCTCTCAATGATGGCAATTACACTTCTATATATCCTATTTTCCTAATTTATGGATTTGTGTTGATCAGTGGTTGTGGCATAAAAATCCTGAAGAATGGTCTTTCTCTTTGGTCTTGATAACTTCAAGCACTTTAAGTATGTAACTTGTACGCATTTGGTACGAGATGAAAAGCAGTTTCACATATTGAATATAACTACCTTAGCACACAGCCAAAGTGTTCAAGGTCAAAGTAATAAAAGCACAATTTCTTTGTTCTGGGTTGATTCTTGGTGTGACTGTGCAGGTCCTAAGCCTGTTAGCAATGGTTGTGCAGCATATAATTCAGCGGTAGCTTATGGAATGGGAAAACAGCAGTAAATACATGTTAGTTACAGGGTCAGGGAAGTTGAGGAGAGGTAAGACATGTGAAGGAAGATTCCAACTGTGCTTGGTGCCAACCATTATATGAATTGGGCATATAGGGCAATATCCAATGGCATTGTTGCGGCTGATAGCTCTCATTTGTGCTTGTCAGTAAAACTAACAAACCTGAATGACAGAAACTGATATTTATTGATCTGGAAGAAAGATTCACAACCTGACTAATTCTGAAAATATAACCCACCTTTGAAATATGGTTGAGTTTTAATCACATACCTTACCCCAATACCAGAACGGGCTTTCCTTATTGCAGCAATACATTTCAATCTTTTCTTCAGAGATTCTTAAATGAGTTGCAATTGGTGCTGAATCAAAGGGCATTATTAGTTAGTGAACTCATTTATGCACTGAGTTGGATTGTGGCTGTTCAAGTTTATTTAACTCAGCAATCCAATCCTCCATGAGGTAGGAAGAGACTGGAATGTTTTATCACAGATATCTGGGTTGGACTATGCTGTATGATTGCTTTTAACAGTGATATCCCTTTAAGTTCTTAGTATGCTAATGATCTAAGTACCAGGATGTAGTCATGTGACTCAAAGCCAGAGTCACTCTGCAACTGTCCTTTCCTGGAAAGAACTGCTCACTGACTGAGTGTCTGCCAGTCCTGACTCCCTATCTAATTGACTACCTCAGATCCAAGTTGACAAATAATGGAAACATTTATATTTAGTTAAGCAACAACATAATACCTTGCATTTTAATAGCGCCTCTTACATAGTGAAAGGTCCCAGGAGTCATTATCAAACAAAATTTGACACCAAGGCACATAAGGAGATATTAGGTCAGATGACTAAAAGCTTGGTCAAAGAGGTAGGTTTTAAGGAAAGTGTTAAAGGAGGAGAGAGAAGAAGAGTTGTTAAGAGGTTTAGTCAGGAATTCCAGAGCTTATGGCCTAGGCAACTGAAGATGTGGCTGCCAATGGCAGAGCAAAGAAAATTGGGGATGTTTAAGAGGCAAGAATTGGAAGAGTGCAGATATCTTGAAGGGTTGTGGGACTGGAGGATATAACAGGGCGGCGCAGTGGTTAGCACCGCAGCCTCACAGCTCCAGGGACCCGGGTTCGATTCTGGGTACTGCCTGTGTTGAGTTTGAAAGTTCTCCCTGTGTCTGCGTGGGTTTTCGCCAGGTGCTCTGGTTTCCTCCCACATCCAAAGACTTGCAGGTGATAGGTAAATTGGCTGTTAAAAATTGCCCCTAGTGTAGGTAGGTGATAGGGAATATGGGATTACTGTAGGGTTAGTATAAATGGGTGGTTGTTGGTCGGCACAGACGCGGTGGGCCGAAGGGCCTGTTTCAGTGCTGGATCACTAAATAAATAAATAAAAAACAGAGATAGAGAGGGGCGAGACCATGGAGGGATTTGAAAACAAGGATGAGAATTTTAAAATCAAGGTGCTGACAGACTGGGAGCCATTGTAGGTCAGCAACAGTTAACATTTAAGCTCAATGTAAAGCTAAATGAAGAGGAATATTGTATACTTGGTAAGGTCTGACCACTGTCTATGGTGAGAACTTCTCATAAAAGCAGTGGGACAAATCACAATCCTATTGAATTGGCAAATGTTGTCAATTTTTTACAATGAACAGCACCATTGGCATCTTTCCATCTATATGAGATGATGGACATGCAGCAAGTCCATTGGCGATGGGATAGTTTCTCATGGTGCACGTTTGCTGATGGCTGAAGAGACCAATCCATGAGAGGTGGGTTCTGCCACAAGTACAGCATATGAGGTGGTTGTCGGGTGTGATTGTGAGGTGCTGTTTTTGGCGTTGGTGTCTGTTGTCAAGTTGCTATAATCACTGATCTTCATGTTGGTGGACACTGGCCCACAGGTAATGTCGCTGTGTCCCTCTGTTGTTGGCTAATGTCTTCCACGTGTGAAAATCAATGTTTAGGGCCTTCATGTCCGGCTTACAAACACCCTTGAGCGGAGCTTTGGGCTTCCAATTGATCTTCTGGCTCTGGCTATTTCCCCATACAGAATGTCCTTGGGAACGTGTCCATCTGCCATCCTGTGAATGTGCCCAAGCCAGCGAAGGTGCCTCTGCTTCATGAGTGCTAGCAAACTTAGGAGATTTGCCTTTGAGAGAACTGTTGCATTCATGATCTTGTTCTTCCATGAGATGCCGAGAATGCACCGCAGACATCGAAGATGAAAATTGTTGAGTTTCCTTTCTTGCTAGCTGTAAGTATTCCATGCTTCACAGTTGTACAACAAGGTGCTGAGAACACAGGACTCATAAACCAGCTTGTTGTTTATCCATGCACCCTTCGAGAGTCACCCAAAGGTGGTAGCTGCTTTCCCGATCCGTGTGTTGAGTTCTGTATCAAGAGTCAGATTGTCTGTCACCTTGTCCCAATTTGCTAACCATTTCCAGCAGTGTTGTTTGGTGTGATTGAGGGCAGAGATGTGACATCCTGTCCCATAACCACAGTTTTCTTGACGCTTATAGTAAGAGGGAACAGGTTACAGACATGGGAGAGATAATCCATGAGTCTGTAGCTGAATTTTTGTATGGACGACTAGCGTGGCTTCATCAGGGTAAAGGAGTTCTGTAATCAAGATGTGCTGACTTTTTGTTTTCGCTTTCAATCTGGACAGTTTGTAGAGCTTGCTGTATGACTTAATATGCAGCTAAACTCCTTCCATATCTGCAGGGAAGGCAAAGGTCAGGAGCGTGGAGAAGAAAAATACCAAACAAAGTGAGGGCTAGGACACAGCCCTGTTTCATTCTGTTCGTCACCCTGGAACTGGTTGAAGTGGAGCTGTCAAACTGTACAGTACTGTGTATGTTGTCAGGAAAGGAACAGATGAGACTAAGGAGTTTTGGTGGACAGCCAATTTTCTCCAAAATCCTGTAGAGTCCTGCTCTGCTGGCTGTGTTGAATGCTTTTGTGAGATCTGCGAAAGCAGAGAGATATGTCCTGTTCCCTACATTTCTCTGGTAGCTGGCCTATGGAGAAGATCATGTCCACTGTAGATCAGCCAGCATGGAAATCGCACTGCTTCTGATCTACAATCGATCTGCAAATTGATGAAATCTTTTCAGCATGATCCTAGCAAAGGCCTTCCGAGTGATGCTGAGCAGTGAGTTGCCCCTGTAGTTGTTGCAGTCTCCTCTGTCGTCTTTGTTTTTGTATAGTGTGCTGATTTTTGCATCACGCATGAAATGTGGAACAGAGCCTGTCCTCCAACCGAAAGTGAGGAGGCCATAAAGGTTTGGCAATAGATGGGACTTTCTGAGCTTAAGCAGTTCAGCTGGAATTTCATCCTTGCTGGGTCCTTTCTGCTTGCTAAGGAATCAATGGCCTTTTCAAGCTCAAGTTATGAGGGTTCTGCATCTAACTCGTCCATGACAGGAAGCTGCGGAAGAGCATTAAGTGTAAACTGGGAGACACCTGTCTCACAGGAGTACAGCTCACAGTAGTGTTCAACTCAGCAGGACATTTGTTTGCTTCTGTTGGTGAGTGCTGGTGATGCCAATTTCAGAGAGGTAACATGGGAAGTGATAGGACCAGTCACCTCTTGATCACATCATATGTAGCACATAGATTTCCAATGTCACAGGCAATTTGGATTTCTTAACATAGGTTGATCCAGTGTTTATTTGTGCTGTGACTCCCTGTCTTTTGTAAGACTGCCTTGGCTACTTTTAAATCACGCAGTGTTCTGGCTGTTGGGTTTATGTTGTGCATCAGATAGACTTTGTTTTTTGCTTCAATGACTGATGTCATTTCTGCTGAGTAGTTCTCAAACCAGTCTTTGTTGCGGGTTCCGCCTTTATCAAATGTTGCTGCTGCTGTGTCATAGATAATTGAACTCAGCGACTTCCAAGCTTCATCCATATCAATATCGGCATTTCCTGGTCAACCTTTAGCAGGTAGCAATTGCTCAAGTGCTAATGCGAACTGTATTTCTTGTACTTGGAATATTGATACGTGGTTGGCTGACATGTTTGGAGCTTTGAAATTTTCCGGGTTGCACTTTCACTCTACTGTTGACAAGAGAGTGGTCAGTGCCGCAATTTGCACTGTGGTAGGTGCAGGTATGGAGATCACTGGGCAGGTGGCATCTTCTGGTGATGATCAGATCAAGTTGTGCCAATGGCCAGATCTTGGATGGCGCCATGATACCTTGTGGAGATATTTGCCCTGAAGGAAAGTGTTGGTGATGCTGAGTTCATTCTGGGCACAAAGCTCAAGAAGTCACTGTCTATTGTCATTGATCTTGCCCACCCCATGATGACCAAGGCATGTTGGCCATAAATCTCTGTCCAATCTAACACATGTGTTGAAGTCACCTAGGATGAATAACTTCTTGCTATTTGGAATGTGCCCCAGAACGTCATGTCGAGAGTCAAAGAATTGATCTTTGTCTAAGACATTGGCATTCAAGGTTGGCGCAGAAGCGCAGATGATATTAGTAAGGCCTTCATCAGATGATAGACACAGAGAGATAAGGTGTTCAGAAGTTGCTACTGGTGACTCAGTTGACTGTGTCAATCTGTTGCTGACTGCAAAGCCTGAACCATGTTCACGGTGGTCTTCTGCACTCTTGCCATGCCAATAGAAGATATAGTTAGCCTCATGCATACAGCCTGTGTCAGCTAAACTGGTCTGTAGAGCAATAATGTTGACATCGAGCTTGTGTTGCTCACGGTCAGCCAGTGCTGTCTTGTGTACACGTGCTGTAGAATGTGGGTCATTGTTCATCCCAGGGCACATAGTCCTGATGTTCCAGCTTTCAAGCGAGAAAATTTCTCCTTTTTGTTTGTTGGTACTTGCTTTCCATCTGCTTGTTGAGATAAAAATCTCTTATACTCCCGTACCCAAAGAGAAAGACAGACATTAGAGGGTCAGTACCTTACTGGCTGGGGGCTGCCCAGCCTGAGGCAGGTGGTGATTGACCAACTGGACATGATGATACATCTAATCATGGGAGGTAGCCTGTGGCCCCCTCACTGTACGCCAGTTGAGTCGGACCTATAACCCATAGACTGCTACCTCCCGTGTTTGTTTCCTCACTGGTGAGAGTAAGGATGAAGTGGCCTCTCTGTTAGTTTGCTGCATATCCTAGGCATGGTTTTAGGAGGTGCAGACTTACTTAGCATCTGAACCGCGGCCCCCCCCCCCCCACCCTTGACCTCACAGGATAGTAGCCAGAGGAAAGACGAAAGCCTATGTGTCGGGGGCCCAGTAGGTTGCAGGAGTTGATGGAAGGTGCTTGTTTGAAGGGCTCACCAACCACCTAATGGGACTCCACTCTAGAGTTCTTGTCAGATTTACTCCCTTAGCCTTTAACTCTCCCGATGTAGCTGTTAAAGGCGAGATTTTAATATAAAAGTACACAGAAACTAATTCAATATTCAGTCCAAATCAAAACTTATCACTCAATAGAAGGGCAACTTGATAGGATTGATAACTATGGAAACTTGCATTAAACTTGTGAAATGAACCCATTACTTGCCACTACACCTGGCTGCTGACAAGAAAATAAGAAAACGTGGAATGCGAAACAAAGAACAGTACAGCACAGGAACAGGCCATTTGGCCTTTCAAGCCTGCGCCGATCTTGATGCCTGCCTAAACTAAAACCTTCTGCACTTCCGGGGTCCGTATCCCTCTATTCCCATCCTATTCATGTATTTGTCAAGATGCCTCTTTAACGTCGCTATCGTACCTGCTTCCACCACCTCCCCCAGCAGCAAGTTCCAGGCATTCACCACCCTCTGTGTAAAGAACTTGCCTCGCACATCCCCTCTAAACTTTGCCCCTCTCACCTTAAACCTATGTCCACTAGTAACTGACTCTTCCAACCTGGGAAAAAGCTTTTGACTATCCACTCTGTCCATGCTGCTCATAATTTTGTAAACCTCTATCATGTCGCCCCTCCACCTCCGTCGTTCCAGTGAAAACAATCCGAGTTTATCCAACCTCTCCTCATAGCTAATACCTTCCAGACCGGGCAACATCCTGGTAAACCTCTTCTGTACCCTCTCCAAAGCCTCCACGTCCTTCTGGTAGTGTGGCGAGCAGAATTGCACGCAATATTCTAAGTGTGGCCGAACTAAAGTTCTGTACAACTACAGCATGACTTGCCAATTTTTATACTCTATGCTCCGACCGACGAAGGCAAGCATACCGTATGCCTTCTTGACTACCTTATCCACCTGCGTTGCCACTTTCAGTGACCTGTGGACCTGTACGCCCAGATCTCTCTGTCTGTCAATACTCCTCAGGGTTCTGCCATTTACTGTATACTTCACAACTGTATTAGACCTTCCAAAATGCATGACCTCACATTTGTCCGGATTAAACTCCATCTGCCATTTCTCCGCCCTAGTCTCCAATCGATCTATATCCTGCTGTATCCTCTGACAATCCTCATCACTATCCGTAACTCCATCAACCTTCGTGTTGTCCGCAAACTTACTAACCAGACCAGCTACATTTTCCTCCAAATCATTTATATATACTACAAACAGCAAAGGTCCCAGCACTGATCCCTGTGGAACACCACTAGTCACATCCCTCCATTCAGAAAAGCACCCTTCCACTGCTACCCTCTGTCTTCTATGACCGAGCCAGTTCTGTATCCATCTTGCCAGCTCCCCTCTGATCCCATGTGACTTCACCTTTTGTACCAGTCTGCCATGAGGGACCGTGTGAAAGGCTTTATTGAAATCCACATAGACAACATCCACTGCCCTTCCTTCATCAATCATCTTCGTCACTTCCTCAAAAAAATCAATCAAATTAGTGAGATACGACCTCCCCTTCACAAAACCATGCTGCCTCTCGCTAATAAGTTTGTTTGTTTCCAAATGGGAGTAAATCCTGTCCCGAAGAATCCTCTCTAATAATTTCCCTACCACTGACAAAAGGCTCACCGGCCTATAATTTCCTGGATTATCCTTGCTACCCTTCTTAAGCAAAGGAACAACATTGGTTATTCTCCAGTCCTCTGGGACCTCACCTGTAGCCAATGAGGATGCAAAGATTTCTGTCAAGGCCCCAGCAATTTCTTCCCTTGCCTTCCTCAGTATTCTGGGGTAGATCCCATCAAGCCCTGGGGACTTATCTACCTTAATGCTTTGCAAGACGCCCAACACCTCCTCCTTTTTGATAACAACATGACCCAGACTATCAACACTCCCTTCCTTAGGCTCATCATCCACCAAGTCCTTCTCATTGGTGAATACTGATGCAAAGTACTCATTTAGCACCTCGCCCATTTCCTCTGGCTCCACACATAGATTCCCATCTCTGTCCTTGAGTGGGCCAACACTTTCCCTGGTTACCCTCTTGCTCTTTATATACGTATAAAAAGCCTTGGGATTCTCCTTAATCCTGTTTGCCAATGACTTTTCATGACCCCTTTTAGCCATCCTGACTCCTTGCTTATGTTCCTTCCTACTGTCTATATATTCCTCAAGTGCTTCATCTATTCCTAGCCTTCCAGCCCTTACGAATGCTTCATTTTTCTTTTTGACTAGGCTCACAATATCCCGTGTTATCCAAGGTTCCCGAAACTTGCCAAACGTATCCTTCTTTCTCACAGGAACATGCTGGTCCTGGATTCTAATCAACTGATGTTTGAAAGACTCCCACATGTCGGATGTTGACTTACCGTCAAACAGCCGCCCCCAATCTAAATTCTTCAGTCCCTTTCTAATATTGTTATAATTAGCCTTCCTCCAATTTAGCACCTTCACCCGAGGACTACTCTTATCCACAAGTACTTTAAAACTTATGGAATTATGGTCACTGTTCCCGATATGCTCCCCCACTGAAACTTCGACCACTTGGCCAGGCTCATTCCCCAATACCAGATCCAGTGCGGCCCCATCCCTAGTTGGACTATCTACATATTGTTTCAAGAAGCCCTCCTAGATGCTCCTTACAAATTCTGCCCCATCCAAGCCCCTAGCACTAAGTGAGTCCCAGTCAATATAGGGGAAGTTAAAATCACCCACCACTACAACCCTGTTAGCTTTACATCTTTCCAAAATCTGTCTCCATATCTGCTCCTCAACCTCGTGCTGGCTGTTGGGAGGCCAGTAGCAAACCCCCAACATTGTGACTGCACTCTTCCTATTCCTGAGCCCCACCCATATTGCCTCGCTGCATGACCCCTCCGAGGTGTCCTCCCGCAGTACAGCTGTGATATTCTCCTTAACCAGTAATGCAACTCCCCCACCCCTTTTACATTCCCCTCTATCCCGCCTGAAGCTTCTAAATCCTGGAACATTTAGCTGCCAATCTTGTCCTTCCCTCAACCAAGTCTCTGTAATAGCAACAATATCATATTTCCAAGTACTAATCCAAGCTCTAAGTTCATCTGCCTTCCCTGTTATACTTCTCGCATTGAAACAAATGCACTTCAGACCACCAGTCCCGCTGTGCTCCGCAACATCTCCCTGCCTGCTCTTCCTCTTAGTCTTACTGGCCTTATTTACTAGTTCCCCCTCATTTATTTCACTTGCTGTTCTACTGCTCTGGTTCCCACCCCCCTGCCACACTAGTTTAAACCCTCCCAAGTGACGCTAGGAAACCTCGCAGCCAGGATATTTGTGCCCCTCCAGTTTAGATGCAACCCGTCCTTCTTGTACAGGTCCCATCTGTCCCTGAAAAGATCCCAATGATCCAGATATTTGAAACCCTCCCTTCTACACCAGCTGTTCAGCCACATGTTTAGCTGCACTATCTTCCTATTTCTAGCCTCACTGGCACGTGGCACAGGGAGTAATCCCGAGATTACAACCCTAGAGGTCCTGTCTTTTAACTTTATACCTAACTCCCTAAACTCCCCCTGCAGGACCTCGTCACTCTTCCTGCCTATGTCGTTGGTACCGATGTGTACCACAACTTCTGGCTGTTCACCCTCCCCCTTCAGAATGCCCCCTGTCCGTTCAGAGACATCCTTGACCCTGGCACCAGGGAGGCAACATACCATCCTGGAGTCTCTTTCACGTCCACAGAAGCGCCTATCTGTGCGCCTGACTATAGAGTCCCCTTTAACTTTTGCTCTTCTGCGCTTTGTCCCTCCCTGCTGAACAACAGTGCCAGCCGTGGTGCCACTGCTCTGGCTGCTGCTGTTTTCCCCTGATAGGCCATCCCCCCCAACAGTATCCAAAACGGTATACTTGTTAGAGAGGGGGATAGCCACAGGGGATTCCTGCACTGACTGCCTGCCCCTTCTAGCGGTCACCCATCTATCTGCCTGCACCTTGGGTGTAACCACTTCTTTAAAACTCCTGTCTATGATGCTTTCTGCCACTTGCATGCTCCTAAGTGCATCCAGTTGCCACTCCAACCGATCCATGCGGTCTGTGAGGAGCTGCAACTGGGTACACTTCCTGCAGACGTAGTTGTCCGGAACGCTGGAAGCGTCACGGACTTCCCACATCTCACAAATGAAGCACTTCACCCCTCTAACTGACTTTTCTAGCACTAATTAATAAATTAATTTAAAATAAATAAATACTTAACAAAAACCATTCAGTCCATGTTTTGATTTATTTAATACCAAAGAATAATTACTTTTTTAGACAGGTGACAATTCTAGGTTCTCAACCACACAAACTACTTACAATAGCCCAACCTCGAGTGTATATGGAAGATAGCCTAAAGCATGAATGGATAATCAATGTCACACTTCTACATCTTGCATCGTAAAGTTTCAGCTGTTTCAGTAATCAACTTCAAATAACAACTGCCTGCCAAAAGCATAGAAAGCTTCAGGACAAGCATGCACATAGTCTGCCTTTTTTTTAAACAAGCTTTTGCAATGGGCACATTGTGGCCCTGTATTTGATTTTCAAATTACATTGACCCAGTATATAATGACCATCAGTCGAGCGCTTAACAGAGATACAGTATTTTCCATTTAAGGAATCATCTGCTCTGCACTGGTTTGATTTCAAGTCTTTTCAAAAGACTCTATTAATCAAACCACTCCTGGCACATATTCTAGGCTGACAATCCAGTGCAATTCTGAGGGACTGCTGCAATGTCAGTGGTGCCACCTTGCGGATGAAACGTTAAACTGAGGGCTTGTCCCATAAGAACAAAAGAAATAGGATCTTAAGGCCCCTCGAGCCTTCTCTTCCAGGGCTGATCTTTTGCCTCTACTTCCCTTTCATCCCAGGAATCAATCTAGTGAATCTTCACTGTCCTGCCTTCAAGCTAACTTGAAAATGCACCGTTTATCCATACTTCCTGTCTGTTAACCAATCCATGCTATTATATTACCCCAACTCCATTAGCCCTTATCTTGCATATTAACCTTTTGTGTGGCACCTTATTAAATATCTTCCCCCTCAGGTGAACATAAAAGATTCCACAGCATTATTCGATGAAGAATGTGCGATTTCTCCAGGAGTCCTGGGCAACATTTAGCTCTCGACCAGCATCACTAAAGAAAAATAATAGTTACCTTACTGCTTTTTATGGGAGCTTACTGTGCATAAATTAGCTGCCACATTTTCACATATTACAACAGTGACAACATTTCAAAAGTACTTAATTGGCTGTGAAACACTTCAGAACATCCTAAGAACATGAAAGGCTTCATATATTTACAAGTTTCTTCAATAAAAATGTACATTTGTTCTATAAAAATGCAAATTCACACTTTCTGAATGAGGAGTATGAAAGAGAAATAAGTGAAGCAAATTCTAGATTGAAACTCCTTTAAATTATGTACTGCACCTTCAAAATACAATAAAGTGTCAATGCAATGTGGCAAAAATGCCAGATTTCTATTATCAAGCAACAGCTTTTTAATCAAGGTTTCTTGCTTGGCTGCCATCAGGTGTGAATTGAGCAGAATATACAATTTATGTTTCCAAACTATCCAAGGTTCGCCTGTGAACTGATGCTCAAGAGACATAGGATTATAATGAGGCAGAAAAGAAAGGAGCTAAAATTGGTATTTAAATTTAATGTCAAAAAGATACAGAGAAGATTAATAATTGGCAAATGCAAAGAAGCCCTGGGACCCACGGACCAAATATGCTAAGGAAAGTTGCAAATTGAAGATTAACAGTATTATTTAGCAATGATTGTTGTCAACCCACGTTAGCAAAGAAAAAATGCCAATCAAAATGTCATGGAGCAAGCAGAGGAGAAAAATTGCTTTGGAATTAGGCACCCAAAACTGCTTTGCATCAATGTGAATGTGGCAAATTAACTGTAGCTTTAGAAAATCAGAAACAGCACCATCCTCAATTATAAGGGGTGCAGTTTAGGAAATCAATAATAACACTACTCTGTATTGTAAGAGGTGTAGTTTGGAAATCAGTAACATTTCCATGTATTGTGAACACGTTGCTGCATCAAGCCCTGTTTCACGACTGGTCCTTTAAAATTAAGTGATTTACTGCTTTCTCTTATCAATGTGCAAATGCTACAACAACATCATGTGAGGGTAGGTGTGCAGTTAATCACGGAAATCCAAAAGCTTCTGCCTGAAATGTGGCACTTTGAAATGAGCTTTGAAAAAACAACATTGCACTACTGATTCACCATTGCAATGCATTGAATGGTGTGAAGTTGCTATATTTGCATAGTAGGTACAAACTAAACTTGCCACAGAAATTTGCAGCTGGTCTGAAGTGATGCAGAGAGACTGTTTTGGAGCCAGTTAAAGTCTGTGCATATTTCATTAAGTCTGGATTAACTGTTAGAGATTCTTTTGATGTGTGCTAAGTGTGAACTACTGGCAATGAACCCCTCCGGCACCAAATGAACTATTACAAATGTGGAGTCTCATTCCTTCAAATTTGACTTGTTGGATTTTCTCTTTTTGTACCTGATTTAACATTGAAGCCATCCGCTTCCTTCTCAGTCCTTGCTTGTTTATTTCTCAATCCTATCTGATTGGTTAAGGAGATACCCTGTTATTTGCCTTGTTCACTCAGGTGCCACTGCCCTGTCTCCATCACTCCACCTTTATCAGCTTACACTTTCATTAACTTGCGACACAAAGTATTGTTGAGATTAAATGTGCAAGGGCAAGTCTAACTAACGGTAAATACTGTCACATTCATTCCTGAAGCTCATTATGGCACTCTAGTGTTTGGACCTGTCACTGTTATGCTTTCCTTGTGCGGGTTGACAGCATTGCCCAATTGTTGTGGTGCAGTCACAAATGACATAAAACAAGCTGGAGGAAATAGCTGCATTAAAAACAAAACTGTGAGACTCATTTCAGTGATTACTGTTAGTTTGGAGGAAAGGGGGCTGCCGGTTGCTCCTTCCTGGTGTCATTACCACCAGCAGGTTTTCCACCTGAAACCATCGTCTCTTCCAAACTCACCAGTTTACCTTCACCTCCTACATCTCATAAACATGAGAAGTCAGAAGCAAAACCATAATATCTGAGGTCAGTCATTCAAAGCTAAAATGACAACCGTCTTTTGCATGGCAAAGGGAGGGAGTGTATGTATGTGGAGTTGAAGAATGGGTCTGTAACATGCAGTGGAATCACATTATGAACATAGGAATAAACATCAGATAAAAACCAGGACAAACAAAACAGCAAACAGAAAGTAATAAACAATGTGCTTGAATGGGGAAGCTGTCTGAGTGTTGTGTGTTTTTGTGTGCACGGACAACACTGAATTTAAGTAAGCACATTTTGCTATGTTATCTGTGCACATAAATAATATCCACCAGCACTGTGGGAGCACCTTCATCACACAGACTGCACTGGTTTAAAAAGGCGGCTCACCACCACCTTCCCAAGGGCAACGGGAGATGGGCTATAAATGCCTTGCAAGTGATGGTCATATCCCAAGAACACATATATAAAAATCGGATTGACTTATTGGATCCTATTCAGATGGGAAGCGATCCTTCTTGGTCAGTTGTGACTCAGTGAGTAGCACTCTTGCCTCTGGGTCAGAAGGTTGTGCACTTAGAGTTTCACTCCAGACCCTTGAGCACAAAATCAAGGCTGACACTCCAGTGCAGTCCTGAGGGAATGCTGCACTGTTGGAAGTGCCATCTTTTGCACAAGACGTTAAACCCAGGCCCTGTCTGCCCTCTCGGGTGGGCATAAAAGACTCCATGGCACTATTTCAAAGAAGAGTAGGGGAGTTATTCCTGATGTCCTGTCAAATATTTACCCTCATCACTAAAAACAGATTATCTGATTGATTATATAAATGCTGTTTGTGGGATCTTGCTGTGTGTAAATTGGCTGCTGTTCTTCCCACATTACAACAGTGACTACAATTCAGAAATACTTCATTGGCTGTAATTGCTTTGGGACCTCCTGAGGTTTTGAAAGGTGCTATATAAATGCAAGTCTTTCTGACTTTTCAATAACACCAAACATTTTTTGAAAGTCTGTAGTTAGCTCAAACTTCTTGTATTAGATCCATTAAAAAAAAACTTTAAACATGACAAATATCCCCAGGTGTTTCAACCACATCGGCTGAAATATTTCACAGGGGCTGTTTCCTTCTCAAAGTCTGGACTCTGCACTTGTTGGGAGAACTGCAAACGAGAGAGCCCTCGTTTCTTCAATTCTCTTAGCTCCTTTCACACTTACACTTTACTTGGCGAGGTTCAATTGTAATGGAAACACCAAAGGATTCCTGAATCTCGCGTTAAGAGGAGCTCCAACCGCCCATCCAGCTCTGCAAGTAAAATCCGGCAGATTTAAGGCAGGGAAGGTACGCCCCGTGTCCACTTTCATCAGGGAGTCCGATACATTGGGACATCGATTATCTCTACATGAATGATCAGACTATTTTCACAGCTGGACTGCAGGAGGAAATTGCACGGAATTTATTTCAAAGGCCAAATTTTAAAAAAAGCCAATGAAAGATGAGGAGAATCAGACGCTGGTAGGAAAACTACTGTCAAACAAACCTAATGCTGACATTACATCTGTGTTGAGAACTAAGGGAGATTTCCAGCTTTAGAATAACTAGGAACGATTTCTCATTTAAGTTCAGTGATGTGACAGTGGAGAAATGTGAAGTGCAGGTTTGAAAGCTGGAGATACATCAAGAATAAAGATCTGGAAAAAAACCAACATATTTATAGAGCACTTTTAATTAGATTAGAGATACAGCACTGAAACAGGCCCTTCGGCCCACCGAGTCTGTGCCGAACATCAACCACCCATTTATACTAATCCTACACTAATCCCATATTCCAACCAAACATCCCCACCTGTCCCTATATTTCCCTACCACCTACCTATACTAGTGACAATTTATCATGGCCAATTAACCTATCAACCTGCAAGTCTTTTGGCTTGTGGGAGGAAACCGGAGCACCCGGAGAAAACCCACGCAGACACAGGGAGAACTTGCAAACTCCACACAGGCAGTACCCGGAATCGAACCCGGGTCCCTGGAGCTGTGAGGCTGCGGTGCTAACCGCTGCGCCACTGTGCCGCAATGTCCTAAAGCACTTCACAGGAGCATTATAAAGCAAGATTAGAAACGGAGTCACATAAGTCTCGGAGTCTCAGAGGGTTGTGGGGCGGGAAGAGATTACTGTTCTACAAAATTGACAGAGGAAAAAAATGCTTAATTTGGATATTTTAGGTTGTGCTAAAGTTTAGAGTTAAAGTGTTAGTGTTTATTATTTATAAAACTTACTGCATACTTGCACTTCAGATTATATTTTGGGTTTCAGGGTTGCTCCTGTCTATTGCTATTGTCTCAGCATCATGGTAACTTCACTCCCAGCTACAACTCACCAGCTCTTTCAGCGTAAGTACATTGGGTAACAATATGTTTTCACATCTCTCTTACCATCCTCTGACTTTCACAGCTCCTACACAAAAGCTTTAATGTTCAACATGATGAGGACATGACACCCCCTGACTATTGACTGAAGTACATTGACAGCATGTGGAAACGCTTTCCCACTTCAGTCCGCAGTGAAACCTTTCCTCTCCCCGGTCTCCAGAAAGATTCTCTGATTTAAGAGGAATAACACTCTCCTCGCGTTTCTTCTCACAGGCTTGGGTGCCGATGAATCAGGGCTGTCTCTGTGATGAGGGCGTGGTCTGGAAGTTCTTGGCTGCAGATAGCTACTACTTGGGAGGAATTTGGTATATTTAGGCTGGCAGGTGATCACAATGCAATTTGCAGCCACCAAGACCCATGTTCCAAGGCATTAATGTGATTTGTACTCTTGCCACTTTGACAGGTAAAATTTGCTATTGATCAATGCTAAATCTTGTCCTTTGACCCCTCCAAGCCTTACTCTTATATTGGTATTTTTGAATTTTTTGAAGGTTGCTGCTAATTCTCAAATTATCCATCACCTTCAAAGTTCTGGCCTAATCAATGATCTGCAGAATGTTTTTTTGACAGAGCTGTTTTACAGTCATCCTGTTGTCTATCCTCTGCAACTCTGGACCTGCCTGTAGATTTTAATAGGCTTTAACACCATTCACTTCTGAACCAGTTATCATTATATGGCATCTCACAAACTCATGGTTGTCTAATTTTTCTCTCAAATTATTTGCACTGCAGTTGATGGCTCATCCTTGACTCTTCCTCTACTACTTTAGGAGTTTCCCAGGATCTCTCCTCTCTGTCGCTGTATTTCTCCTTCATATCAATGACCGCCTCCACTCATCATCTAACCTTATTCATTATTTTGCTGGTGATTCCACCCGACATTCATCAATTTCCTTAAGATTGCATGTCCTCAGGCATCACAACCTCTTGACTGATTAACTGAATCACTACATGGTGACCTCCCCATGCCCTTTGATAGGGCGGTGAACGTCTTGTTTCTTTCAATTCTTCAAAGAAACATCACTTCATGGCTATCACAAGTCTAATCAACAAACACCACCTCTTATCAATACTGTAAAGTACTGCAGATGTTGGAAATTTGAAATATGAACAGAAAATGCTGGAAATCCTCAGCAGTTCTGGCAGCATCTGCGGAGAGAGAAACGGAGTTAATGTTTCAGTTTGATGATCTTTCATCAGAACCTCTTATCCAGGATTGCTCTATCTTAGTCCCTTTTCACCCAACAACATTCTTGCTGTCTCCTCCAATCTCAATTGTAACTCCCATATCTCCTCCATTGTTAAAATTGGCAGGTAAAATCAAGGAAAACCCAAAGATGTACATTAAGAGCAAGAGGATAACTAAGGAAAGGGTAGGGCCTATCAGAGATGTACAAGGGAATCTATGCATGGATGCAGAAGATGCGGGCAGGATTCTTAATGAGTTTTTTGTCTCTGTCTTCATAGCGAGGGTTGATGTAGACATTGTAGTTAAAAAGGAGAGGTGTGAAATATTAGATACGATATGCATAATAAGAGAGGAGGTACTAGAGGGTCTGACATCCTTGAAAGTGGATTAATTGCCAGGGCCAGATGGATTACATCCCAATTTATTAAAGCAAGCCAGGGAGGAAATTGCAAATGCGCTGAGGATCATCTTCAAATCCTCACTAGATACAGGAGAGGTACCAGAGGATTGGAGATCTGTGAACGTTGTACCATTGTTTAAAAAGGGTGCGAGGGATAGGCCAAATAATTATAGGCCGGTCAGTCTGACCTCGGTGGTGGGTAAATTGTTAGAATCTATTCTGAGGGATAGGATAAACTGCCACTTAGAAAGGCATGGATTAATCAGGGATAGTCAGCATGGATTTGTTAAGGGAAGGTCATGTCTGACTAACTTAATTGGGTTTTTTGAGGAAGTAAGAGGAAGGATTGATGAGGGTAATGGAGTGGATGTGGTCTACATGGATTTTAGTAAGGCATTTGACAAGGTCCCACATGGCAGACTGGCCAGTAAAATGAAAGGATACAGGGGAATGTGGCAGGTTGGATCCAGAATTGGCTCAGTGAGAGGAAACAAAGGGTAGTAGTCGACGGATGTTTTTGTGAATGGAAAGTGGAAGAGTCAGTTACTAGGGGGCATAGGTTTAAGGTGCGAGGGGCAAAGTTTAGAGTGGATGTGCAAGGCAAGTTCTTTACACAGAGGGTGGTGAATGCCTGGAACTTGCTGCTGGGGGAGGTGGTGGAAGCAGGTACGATAGCGACGTTAAAGAGGCATCTTGACAAATACATGAATAGGATGGGAATAGAGGGATACGGACCCCGGAAGTGCAGAAGGTTTTAGTTTAGGCAGACATCAAGATTGGCGCAGGCTTGGAGGGCCGAATGGCCTGTTCCTGTGCTGTACTGTTCTTTGTTCTTTGTAATGCTGGAACTGTATAAAATGCTGGTTAGGCTACAGTTGGAGTATTGCGTACAGTTCTGGTCACCACATTACAGAAAGGACATAATTGCTCTGGAGAGAGTACAGAAGAGATTTACAAGAATGTTGCCAGGGCTCAAAAGTTGCAGCTATAAGGAAGGATTGGATAGGCTAGAGTTGTTTTCCTTAGAACAGAGGAGGCTGAGGGGTGACTTAATTGAGGTGTACAAAATTATGAGGGGCCCAGATAGAGTAGACAGGAAGGATCTGTTTCCCCTAGTGGAGAGGTCAATTACCACAGATTTAAGGTGATTGGTAGAAGGATTAGAGGGGACATGAGGAATAACTATTTCACCCAGAGGGTAGTGGGTGTCAGGAATTCACTGACAGGAATGGTGGTGGAGGCAGAAACCCTCAATTCTTTTAAAAGGTATCTGGACATGCACCTGAAGTTCTGTAACTGGCAAGGTTATGGGCCAAGTGCTGGAAGGTAGGATTAGATTGGGCGGTTAGTTTTTTCAGCCGACACAGACACGATGGGCTGAATGGCCTCTTCCCATTATTTTCCTTTGGTTCTATGCTTCTAAAACTGCCGCCAACAAGCTCTCTCATGCCAAATACTTCTTTGCTCCTCTCTTAATAATTCCTAAGTCATCCAAGACTTGAGTACTGCTCTGTATCTTTTAACAGCGTTCCAGAATTCTTGGATAGGATACAAGAAAAAGCTTGTCATCTGATAGATGATCCCTGCTCAGTATTTCCAACATCTTCTGTTTATATTTTGGGTTTCTAGCATCTGCAGTATTTTGCCATCACCCCTGTGGTCGCTGACCTACATTGGTTCTCGGTTAAGCAACTCCTCGATTTTAAACTTCTCATTCTTGTTTTTATAATCTCTTCATGGCCTCTCCTCTCCCTATTTCTGTAATCTCTTTCAGCCCTACAACCCTGTGAGATATCTGTGCTCCTCCAGTTCTGATCTCTTGAGTAGTCCCGATTTTAATGTTAGAAGTGGTGTTTGTAATGTTGCAAATGTTACACCACTTTTCAAGAAAGAAGGTAGAGAGAAAACAGGGAACTACAGATCAGTTAGCCTGGTCAGTTGTTGGGAAGATGCTGCAAACTATTATTAAAGAAGTCTTAACAATGCACTTGGAGAAGCATAGTATGATTAGAACAAGTCTGCATGGTTTTACTACAGGGAGATCCTGTTTGACAAATTTGTTAGATTTTCTTGAGGGTGTAACCGGTAGGGTAGATAAAGGGGCACCTTGTATATGTAGTATACCTCAATTTCCAAAAGGCATTCAATAAGGTGTCACACAAAAGATTAATAGACAAGATAAGGGCTCATGGTATTGGGGGTAATATATTAGCATGGATAGAGGATTGGTTAACAGATAGGAAACAGAGAGCAGGTATAAATGGGGCATTTTCAAGTTAGCAGGCAGTAAATAGTGGGGTGCCACAAGGATTAATGCTGGGGTCTCAGCTATTTACACTCTATATTAATGACTTGGATGAAGAGACAGAGAGTAATGTATCTAAGTTTGCTGATGATACAAAGCTCAGTGAAAAGGTAAGCTGCAGGGAGGATGTAGAGAGGCTGCAAAGAGATATAGACAGATTAAGTGAGTGGGCAACAAGATGGCAAATGGAGTATAATGTAGGGAAGTGTGAAGTTGTTCACTTTGGTCGTATAAATAAAAAAGCAGAATATTTTTTAAATGGTGTGAAACTAGTAAGTGTTGATGTTCAGACAGACTTGGGTGTACTTGTACAAGGAACGTACAAAGTTAACATGTAGGTGCAACAGGCTATTAGGAAGGCAAATGGCATGTGGGCCTTTATTGCAAGGGGATTGGAGTACAGGAATAAAGAAGTCTTAATAAAATTGTGCAGGGCCTTGGTGAGACTGCACCTGGAATACTGTGTGCAGTTTTGGTCTCCACATTTAAGAAAGGATATACTTGCACCAGAGGCAGTGTAGCGAAGATTTACTGAATTGGTCCCTGGGGTGAGGGGGTTGTCCTGTGATGAGAAGCTGAGTAAATTGGGCCTATATTCCCTGGAGTTTAGTCGAATGAGAGGCGATCTAATAGAGACATACAAGATTCTGAAAGGGCTTGATAGGGTGGAAGCTGAGAGATTGTTTCCGCTGGTCAGGGAATCTAGAACACGGGGAGACAGTCTCAGGATAAGGGGCTGATCATTGAGGACTGAGATGAGGAGAAATTACTACACTCAAAGTGTTGTGAATCTTTGGAATTCTCTACCCCAGAGGTCTTCCCTACACCATCACTGTGTTTGAAATAAAGATTCATCCCGGAGCTTCATACTTTCCCTGGACCTGAGAAAAGGAGCACTCTTTATCTTGTTCACTTTTTCCTTCTTGCTTGATCGGCAAACTTAAATCACTACCTTCTGGTTTACCCTGCCTCCTCTTTCTCTTTTCGGTTTTGTTGGTGTCCTGCGTTATAAGCCTTGCCACCTCATTGAATTTATTTTTTGGGTGTGACCGACACTGACAAGCTAGGCTGTATTTATTGCCCATCCCTAGTTGCCTAGAGTGCATTAAGAGTTAACCTTATCGTGTGGGATTGGAGTCGTGAGAACCTGGTGGAAGATAGCCTCCCCTGAAGAGCAATTGTGAACCAGTTGGATTTTTATAATCTGGCGACTTTTATAGACATTTTATGATGTCAACTCATCTTTTAAATTCAATTTCACAACCTGACATGGTGGGATTATGAACTGGTGATCATAGATTTCTAGTCCAGGTCATAACCACTAGACTATCATACCCATAGGATTCTCAATTTTTCTGTTAGGATGACTTATTTTACAATAAGAATTACCAGCTACTGTCAGTCAAATATAACATTGGGATGGTACACAACTGCACTGTGTTTTAATGTGAAATGTGAGATTGGTGTGGAATGTTACTCTTGTTACGATCAGATGAAGAGGGATCGAATGGTTCCCCTCTTTTCCCTCTCCTTGTTTGACCACAACAGGTTTACTTCTTTTTAAAAAGGATATACTTGCTAAATCAGTGAGTATTTAACTGTCTACACACCATGATCATAAAAGAACCAATTGGACAGGTTTTCTTGAGTTTAACAAAGAAAGAGGTTAGCTTTAATATACTTAAATCGATTGAAATAAAATAAGAAAATACGCCCCAACTTTCACACACAGATTCGAAGCTCACACACACAGACACAAATAGATTACAGAGTGAGGGGGAGGATAGATTAGAGTCCAGAGAAATAAAAGGGGTATACAGTCTGTGGAGGTTGGTGACTCAGCTGGCTTCAGGCTGAACTCAACAGTCTTGCGACTTTCCCTCGGTGGTCCCAATGCTTCCAATTTAAAGATGTAGACAGGTATTTGGCTGTTCTCCTGGAGACAGTAGTGCAAGGGTGATTTCCTTCAAGGAGTCTCTGTCCCTGGGTGGTCACAGTCAGCAAACAGGGTTTGAAGCTTGCGAGGTGGGTTGGAGAGAGAGGAAGGAAGGAGCAATCCCATTTGGGTCTTTTCTCATCAGCGTCTCAGCTGCTTGTCCTTTACTGCAGAGAAAACAGAAGCCTAAACACACAAAGGATGGGCCTGTCACATGACTCAGTGATTCAAACATGGTCATTACTAGTGTATCCCCCTTGCAACTTAACCAGTTTATGTCTGGGAATCCCCCTCTCACAGCCAGAGTCCCATTGTTCAAGTGATTGGGTTTAAGACATTCCCATTATAGCTTGATGAGTTCATGTCTGGGAAGCCCCTCTCGGCTCGGGCCCCATTGTCCATGTGATTAGATTTAGTGGTTCATCTTCACCAGTTGAATATTGGCGATTGCCTTGATGCCTTGTTAATGGGGACTGAATGTATGGTTCGTTCATATTGTCCTTGATGGGTCTTTACAGACATGGTGGGCTGAACTTTTACAAGCTCACCATTTAAATGGAGGGGGCAGAACGGCTGCCCCTATGATGTACAGGAGCCGGCCGCTCCGTCCCAGGCAGCATCGTCCGGCGCCACCACGCAGGCGCCATCACCATTTTCAAAGAGCTTCAAGCCCTGAGAAGAAATTTTAATTTTTAAAGTTATATTGTGATGCGTTGTTTGTAAAAATTTAAATAAATGCTGGAGGCCTTTTCCTACCCCACCCAATGTATTTTTCTGAGGCAATATCAACAGAATGGACTTTATTCCCAACCCAAACTTTCATCCCCAACCTCATAACATTTGCCCTTCAACCCCTTCCCAATATCCCCATGGCCAATAAAAAGTGTTTTCCCCACTCCCCCCCCACTCCGCACTGATAATCTCACTGTTCCACCCTCCCCAACAATGTCATGCCTCAGAACTCAGTAAAAAGGTGCAGGAATTACGGGCGGCGGCCGGAATATCGGCGTGGGATGGCAGCCGGGACAAGTTAAGTGAATTTGCATCTTCTAAACTTAATTTTAATATTAAAATGAAGGCCCCACTGCCGAGCGGCGGGGGAGCTGCACTGATGCCTTGCCGCCGCTGGTAAAATATGACGGAGCCTTCTCCGTGTCGGATGTCGTGGTGGGCCTCTCCCAGAAGAATTTTCCAGGCTCCCCTGCCGCGACCTCCGACGCCGGAGGGCTCATAAAATTCAGCCCAGTGCCTCTATCTCAATGGATTGGAATGTGGAAGGTACAGTGATGCAAATTGGGGTAGACATCTCTAGCAGCAAAATCAAGTCACCTTTCATCTCTTTTTTGTTAATATTCAATTCTGGTTTCCAGCTGGTGGCTTAAAAATCATCATTTGACAGAGAGCACGTTTTTGTGACATTCTTCAGAAAGCCAATTGGTGAAGGATAAAACAGGAGCCAATGTTTACACGCTTTTACAAGCATTTATTCTCAGAAATATACAATGCAAACATGCACTTCCAAAACTCCAACCCCTGTTCCAGTCTGTTCCTATTTATAGGAACTCAAGTGAATCCCTAATTAACGCCCACCACCTGCATCCAATTAAAACAATTAATATACAACTAACAGATTCCCTTCTCTTCCTTTAAATAAAAAAATCAGACTTGACATGTACGATAAAAAAACAAATTAAATCAAATGACTTCCATATTCTGCATAAATCATTACAATCTGAGACCCTCCTCCTCTGGGACCCTTCACAATTTCTTTGTACAAGCACCTTTTTTTTTACTGAAACAATCAGAGGGTTGATGACTCACCCATTTAATTTTAGGGATTTCCTTTCTCTTCAGCCTTTATTTCAAGCTGGCAAGGTCAATTTGTAACCTTTTCCTAGTCACACTTTTCATAGAATGTATTATCCTGCAGCGAATGATTATCTAAGTAAGATCCAGCGGCTATATTATCTTCAGTACACCTGTTGCACAGAATCTCACTTCAAATTTTTGACAAATAGAATTCCATATCCACTGCCTCCACAAGAGCTAATGTTTCAGCAGCAAATTTGCGGCACAGTGGCGCAGTGGTTAGCACCGCAGCCTCACAGCTCCAGGGACCCGGGTTCGATTCCGGGTACTGCCTGTGTGGAGTTTGCAAGTTCTCCCTGTGTCTGCGTGGGTTTTCTCCGGGTGCTCCGATTTCCTCCCACAAGCCAAAAGACTTGCAGGTTGATAGGTAAATTGGCCATTATAAATTGTCACCAGTATAGGTAGGTGGCAGGGAAATATAGGGACAGGTGGGGATGTTTGTTGGGAATATGGGATTAGTGTAGGATTAGTATAAATGGGTGGTTGATGTTCGGCACAGACTCGGTGGGCCGAAGGGCCTGTTTCAGTGCTGTATCTCTAATCTAAAAAAAAAATCTAAATTACTTTGAAGAACTCTTTCTATTTTCTTAGCTTCCCAAGCTAATGGCTAACATTTTCCATTCTCACCCATCAGTATGTATTATGAAACCAGCAGCCCTAGAATACCCATCAGCAAGCATCACTGAAGAATCCCCCACCTTGGAAGCATCATTTAGGGCATAGACACATTTGTTTAATTTGCATAGTTTCCCTTCTGCCTCCGCTGTCTCTTTGGGCAGACTCAGAAACACTTTGAAAAGTATTGCCCTGCAAAAATATGGATTTTTATGCTGATTGATCTAAACTCCCTTGAATATATGGGCAAAAGAGCAAAAAAGATTTTCAAGATTACTTTTCCAGCTGTGGGAGAGTTCACGCTAACATCTGTATCACCCAGTTGGTCTTCAAAACCTCTAGCAACTGGCCTCACTTTAGCTTTATAAGTCCCATCTGCAAGGACTTTTTCAGTGCAAATCTATGTGACAAAGCTGGTTACCTTTTATCTGATACCTCAGAATAAACAACAAACTCTCTCCAACTATCTAATTCCCTTTGTTTTGCCTCTCTTACTAGTCTACCCTCAAGTTTATTGGCAGTCACCAAAACTTAACAGTCAAGAGAGCTTCTGCTTCTAGTTCTGTTCTGAGACTGTTCTGTGGCCTTTATATCAATGTGTAATCTATTCAAGCAATGATCTCTAATTGTACTTCTATGTCTGTCAGGATGACCACTGGAGATTGCTCTCTTGCATTATTGGAGGTTCTTTGTCTGGTATGTAATCATTTTCTGATGTTAGAGTCACTTCTGGACTCACTATCAGTACTTGCACTGCACTTTCTTACTCTCCATTCTTTCTCCCCATTCTGCCAGTCCATGGATCTTGCATCTTGGCCATCATCCTGAACATTCAACCAATATTTAAACTTGTCAGTAGCTTTTCCTACATGACCCATAACTGTTGCACTCCTCCATTCAGTAGACCCCTCTGGAATATATGTCACCTGAATACCCAATCCAGGAAATTTGCCTTCGGATGCAATAGCTTTGTCCTATGTGTCATAATCACTCACATTAACGCTATCCAACCCTTGATCTACTGTATTCTGTTCCTCAGGACCTTCATCACAAAACACATGAGCACGTGAGGTACAAAGTGCCTCATTTACTGCTATCAGCTGCTCAGAGTCTGAGATTTTGTAACTAATTCTGATTAATCGTGAGGGATGAACTGATTGCTATGTTTGATAAGTGGTATTTTACCTTCAGGACCCATTACTCTACCAGGGCCTTTCCATTCGCTATGACACTCTCTTGTATAATACACCAAATCTCCTGAATTAAATTTTGTCTTAGTTGGTTTTATATGGGTGCCTCAGAGCTCTCTGAATTTTCTCTGAGACCTCAGCCTTGATGAAAGTCCATCTCCCTGCATGCAAAGCACTCAAATATGCAGAAAAAATGAACTAATTGTAGTACCTTTCACAGCAGGAGGACAATCACACAGAACAGAAAGCAATTTGGGATTCCGCCCACAGACTAATTGATAGGGCCTATACCCTCCAACCATCAGGAGTGAGCTCTTTGCATGAACTGCCCATGCCAGGGTCGTTGTCAACTTGCATTCTGGTTGATCAGCTAAATTTTTATGAAGCATTTCATCGATCACTGCACGATTCCTTTCAGAGTCCATTGCTAAAACGACTTTTTCATGATCATGATGTTCATATTTTCATACATGTCTCCGAACTCTTCATTGGCAAATTCCCCTCCATTAGCAGTCAGAACTTCAGTGGTGTCCCAAGTCCGGTCCCTGTTCATTTCTCCATGATTTTGTCTACAAAGTCACTAGGCTAGAAATCCAGAGGCCCTGGGGACACGGGTTCAAATTCCACCATGGCAGCTGGTGGAATTTAAAATTCAATTAATTAATAAAAAAAAAGTTGGAATTGAAAACTAGTCTCAGTAATGGTGCCATTAAACTATCATTGATTGTTGTTAAAAACCCATCTGGTTCACTCATGTTCTTTAGGGAAGGAAATCTGCCATCCTTGCCTGGCCTGGCCTACATGTGACTCCAGACCAACAGCAATGTGGTTGAGCCCTCTGAAACGTCCTAGAAAGCCACTCATTTTTTTGTCAAGGGCAGTTAGGGATGGGCAACAAATGCTGGCCTTGCCAGCGATGCCCACATCCCATGAAAGAATTAAAAAAATTGTTGTTCCAATTTTTTCTTCTGCTATAATAGCCAGATCAGCTAAAGGTTATATTGACGCCTGTGTCTGGTATCTGGACTATTTCGAATTCTGGCAATCATTGAATCCTCTATTCTTCATGTCACTGCAGAATGTCCCATGTATTCCATGAAGGCTGAAGTAATTAACTGTTTCGCCAGGAATTTTTTCAAGACAGCAGACATCTGATCCAACAGAGTCTGCCTCTCTGAGAACCAGTTAGAACCAGGGGCCTGTCCATATGAGACAACCAGGCACAATCCAGCAACTTAACCTAGGGATTCCCAAAATGAATTTTGTTAATCTTTTGTACAATTTGTTAAAGTCCATGATATATTCTTCCATGGAATAACCATCTGTTTTAAAAATCTATCAAGGCCTTGTAGGCATTTCTTGTAAATTTCATTCAAGAACTCTAACAGAAGGTCTAAACCTTCATCCCTATCCAACTGATGGGCATCAAACTCACAAATGCTTTACTGCTGATTTTAATACCGGTAGGAAGTGACAATGTCAAGGTCATGCTTTGTTTCTTCTTTGATAGGGACATAACCCTTCTCCATATATCCACTTCAATTTTTCACTGGTCATATAGTTCAGACTCTGAGAACATCAGAAGGTAATTATACCCGAGCAATTTACACTTGCTTTATGACATTTTCGACAATGGCCACAAGGATATTAGCATTCTATCTGAATGTTTTTTCATTTTTCCAACCTTCATCTTTAGGCAACCATCCTCTGATACCATGCTATAGCCCAGAAAACCAGGTGGTGAAGGATAGAACTGGAGCCAATCTTTACATGCTTTTATGAACATTTATTCACATTACAAACATGCAGCTCCTAAACTCCAACCCCAATTCCAGTCTATTCATATTTATAGGAGCCCAAGTGAATCCCTAATTAATGCCCACCACCTGCATCTAATTAAACACAATTCATGTACAACTAACCTGGAACACGGCTGACACAATGGGCTGAATTTTCATTGGGCTGAGTAGGCGGGGCTGGAGGTGCATGTGCCTGCAATTTTGCATCCTTGAGTGGCGTACTGGCTTCTCGATGTGCTCCAGCCTCCCAATGACTTTTGTGTAGGTGTTGGGTACTTTGTACCAGCACCCCATCCAAAAGTACTAGATTATCAGTTGAGCGTGCAAATGAGCCAGTTGAGAGTTCGTTGAAGGACAGTAAGTGATTTTGGAGGGGAGTCATAGGGAACATGCAGGGTCACATATACATTCATGAAGATGAAGCGGAATCACAGCGGGGAGGCAATCATGGAGGTGGGTGCATTTAATAGTGGTGCATAGGGGGAAGGATCAGACAGCTCTTCATGCAGTGGCACACAGTGGCCATTGAGAGTGTAGAGGTCACAGAGAACTTGATCTATAAGCACTGGACCTATTGGTGCGGTGGCGGTGGGGGGAGGGGGGGGGGTGGTGGCGTGAACTCCAGAGGTTAGTGGGGCATAGCAGTGGGTCTAGGCAGCCATTACAGTGCAACTGGTGGCAAGGAAAGCCATCTCTGGACATGGGGCTGAGCCACTTTGAGTTGGAGACGAGCAACAGCATTCCCCACAGCAAATAAAGCCCATTGGTCCATAGGCACGCAGAGATGTTGCACAAGGGGCAGGGAGGACATGAAGGCGATACCCTCCACCATACAGTATACCAACAAAGAATGAGCCTCCTGGACATGACAGAGTATCAGTGCTGCTGGAGGATGTACCTATCTGGGCAAATGGTAGCAGAATTGTGCGGCCTCATGGAAGAGTACCTCATTCCTCGCCAGTCACGTGGGCACACCCTGCCTGTAGCCATTAAAATGACAATGGCACTGAACTTCTTTGCCTCTGGGTGCGTTCAAGGGTGGCAATCGACCTGACAGCAATCTCACAGGTGGCCACCCATCACAGCATAAGGCAGGATACTCTGTTTGAGAGGGCATCAAATTACATTGAGTTCCTCCCTGATGGGGCCACACAGGCACAGATGGCAGTGGGATTTGCCTCCATTGCTGGACTCCCTCAGGTGCAGGGGGTTATCGACTGCACCCATGTGACCATCAAGGCACTGGCAGAGCAGCCAGCGACATTTATGAACAGGAAGGGATTCCACTCTCTCAACATTCAGATGTGCGACAATCATAAGTGTTTCCTGCAGATGT